>NW_004797666.1:464847-466002 GCF_000002075.1 Aplysia californica
GGGTTGTTAAAGTGTGCTCCATGTAATCATTATTATACAAGATTTCAGAAGTCTCAAAATGCAACAAGGCGCACTTCCTGGTAACGACCCGAGAATGAGAAGGCTAACAAGCAGCGGCCAATAAAAAGCCTATTTCGAAGAAGTGTTTCACTGTCTTGAAGGGTAAATCATTAAAGATGTTACTTCGCCACAGACAGAAGAAGTGATTTTCTTCTCCTGATGTCCTGTAAAACCAGACCATATTATATAAGTGTCAACTCTTGTTATTCGAATTGAAAGGATCAAGGTCAAGGACCCATGATATCTAGGTAAAAAATAATTTGATAACATATCATTATCTTGGAATGTCTGTCCAGACAACATCATTAAAAAAGCAAACCAGAGAGGCATTAGTTTTTATAAAACGTCGGGTATCTTACAGCAAAAATAGCTCCCATAGTATAACAGATATGTTAGTTACACTTCATTAGTTGAGAGTGTTATCGTTTTGTTCTGGGAATTTTTCGGGGGGGGGGGGGGTATGCTTAGGTATGGGCGCAATTTAGTGATTAAAAGACAACTTATTCACTCACAATAATGTACGAAGTCAATAAAAAAGTTTCCAATATCGTGAGGTGCTAATTTTAGAAATGATTTAGAAATCTTACTCTAGTTCTTCAGTTTTCTGGAAAGGAAAACAAACCATCTGACCATCTCCATCCTCACACTCCTGAGTATGATACTTCTTTACATAAGGGGGACTAATTTCAAAGATAGCAATATCAACTTGACACGGAAATACTATGGGGGATTTTTTTGCTTTAAGATACCCGACGTTTTATAAAACTAATGCCTCTCTGGTTTGCTTTTTTAATGATGTTGTCTGGGCAGACATTCCAAGATAATGATTTGTTATCAGGCTGAACGTTCTGTCATGCAAGAGCAGACGGGAGTAAAAAAAATAAAAATTATATATTGTTCGAGTAAGGTTAGGTAATGTGCATTGGGGTGACGTCTGTCAAGGTATTTTAGACGAAGAATCACCGAGAAGAGAAGAGGAGAAAGAATGCAGACAGACAGAGAAATAGAGAGCCAGACACGCACATAATATACACACGGACAGATAGATAGATAGATAGATAGATAGATAGATAGATAGATAGATAGATAGATAGA
>NW_004797666.1:466116-469109 GCF_000002075.1 Aplysia californica
AGAGAGAGAGAGAGAGAGAGAGAGAGAGAGAGAGAGAGAGAGAGAGAGAGAAAAGGGGAGGGTACATAAACATTTATATGTGTACATAAAGTCAATATTATTATATTCACTTCTACAAGTATTGTTCACAACTAGACCGCATCGGTCGTTGCAAGATTCAATAATTTTCACTGCGTTTGTCATCTCTCAGTGCATGCCTAAGCGTGAAACATGGGAGGGAAAAAAGAGGGGAGGGTGGGGGGAATGGTATCCCACTGTCCCACCCTTTCCAAGGTACACTTGTCTATTTATTCCTATCCCTCAAACAATCTACGGCTGTACGTCTTACAATGTGCATGATATAACGCAGATGCTATTTGGAAAGGAAACGAATACTGTTTTGAATACTGTTTTGATAAGACACACATTACATGAATAGAGTTGAGGGATAAAGAAAAGGAGATTTGGACAGAAAAAAAGAGACGTGATATCTTTAATGAAAGCATACATACGGCTACATGAATAGAATGGCGCGAATAGAACAATGCATAATTATAATACTATGTTGACGGAACACAATTCCAAAGAAACATGAAGAAATCTAAATGAGCCGAAGCGGCAGGGTGGAAATTATTTTACTCAGATTTTTTCCATCTCATAAACATTTTATTCCTTTGCCCGTACATCTTTGTAAGTCTTAAAATTGTTTTAAAGAAATACACTAAATATTCACCCTTAGAATGTGAAACTTTTCAATTCAGGTTTAAAAATAATTCTTCAGTCAGATATTTGAAATAATTCTATCTGCCTGTAATGGTGTGGTAATGCAATAACATGAACACAGAAACAAGCGCACATTGTATGTTATTTTGACTGTTTGAGACTAAGTTCTCCTTTACAGGAGATCATTATTTTCCCTCTGTTTTGAGATCAGTTCTCAATAATGAAACAGAAAAGCAAAGCTAGAGTAATTTAGTATAATATTTGGTTGTTACGGTGGTTTCAATGTTGTTCATACTGATGAAAAGGTACTATTTCAGGATTTACTAGTTTTCTCGCACTTTCCAAACTATAATTACACGTAGTTTCATATCAACTCTAGTGTCCTCAAAGATGAAAAAGGAGCACACAATGTAAACGAAACAAAAATGAAACTATCTACAGACAGCACACTTGAAAAAACCCGTCTGCATGATTCAACACGCAGAGCTCAACCATCAGTCACATCACACGGAACTTCAGACTGCAGGAGGCATTGGCCAGTGCGATTCCCTGTGCCAGGGAAGTTGTTAGTGATGGAGGCTAGAGGAATTTCTCCTCCATTCCCATTCCCATCCTTAACTTTCATTATTTCTCATGACTTGATCTACAAGACTGTCCACATCTGTCCATTAAATATAAAAAAGGTTCTTTCGTTAAAATGATGAGACCTTTCAGATTAAAATTTATGACAAGACTCGGAAAGCACACACATTAAGCGAGGACTCGAATGTTGTGTCATTCGGACTATGTGAGGTGAAATTCACAGAGTAAGTAGATGTAATTTGGAGACTGTAAAATGTATTTCTGCTGTAGTAAAGGAGTACTTTAATCCGAGCTGTTTAGTTTATATCGTCTGATATCTGGTACAGTTTATCACAACACACTTAAATAGCAACGCATCGCTCCCCTGCCGAGTACGGGTCTCTCACTTGTGAACTACAACTGAACAAAACGTGAGTGGTTTTTCTGACATCCTGCCTCACAGTTACCCTTCATTTTCCATCAACTGATAATGTCCTTTACCCTTACGGGGCTCGTCCATCACTGAAAAGAAGCTTTCAGGAGAAAAAAAATCACCCGCGATCATTTATCTACCATGTTTTCCCTCACAACGAGGGAACGCAGAGGAGCCGAGCTCAATACCCTTGTTGTGAGGAAGTTTATTGAGTATCTAAGGTTTTCTGCTGAGACATTGTTGTAGGTCTCCCAGCCCAAGTTGGAACCTGGCAGGTGGGGTCGAAGCCCGCCTGCTATACGATCTAAATTGAGTCGATGGTGGTGTAAAAACATGATCGAAACCCGCCTCTTACATGTTCCTGTTTTGTTGGTGGGATCAAAACAGCTACTTTGATTTTTTTTTTTTCAAAATAACGAACAATGAGGATAGTGTCTGTTTACGAGCAAAATGTACCACTTCAGTTGACTTAGTAAGATAATGGTGTATCTCCATCTTTTTGTTGGGATGTGTCCCACTCAGCCGGGTGTGGTCTTGAGGGGTAGGGTCGAAGCAGCCGGTTTCTTAATTTGATTTACTTTATATCAGTGGGTAGGAAAAACATTAAAAACAAACGTAAGAGATCAGAAGTATTGATAATAATGATAATTATATATGTGTATATATATATATATAAATTTCGTTTATATAGCGCATATCCACGATCTAACGCATGCTCTATGCTATTATTACCGCAGCCAACCCTAAAACACTCAGAAACATTCTAGGCTTCCCTTGAAGCATACAGTGCAAGCTGCCGATTTCACGCGCTAAAACTCTAAACAAACTGACAAGATATTTCATTGTCTATAGTCGAGTACTCATTTCCACTTGGGTGAAGAGAGGAAAATCAATGTAAAGTGCATTTTGCCAAGTACACAACATCAGGCTCATCATTGCGGGATTCGAACCCATAGCCTTACGGTTAGTAGTTCGACAGACTAACAGCTAGGCCACCGACATGTCCTTCTGATTCGTTTCCTTTCAATTAAAGTTCATGGATTTATTGTAAACTTTTGTTAACCGAAACAATCGCCTTCCGTTTATAATAAATACTTTAGACATGGAATCATGCCAAATATTCAGATTATTATTATTTTCTGCAATAATCTTTCGGGATTCCACGACTGGTGCTCTCTTTTAAGCTTCAGATTATGACTCATAACACATGACTTACCAGTGCCAGTCAATCATTACAAAAGAGATGAATGCGTGTGAGGGGGTTACGAAAAAAGCGGGGGTTGGGGTTTTTCGTGTG
>NW_004797666.1:470210-472710 GCF_000002075.1 Aplysia californica
AGAGAGAGAGAGAAAGAGAGAGAGAGGGGGGGGAGGTAGGGGGGGAGAACCATTTCACATTATTTTGTGATTTAGGGAGGCAGGGATTGACCGGCCTTGACATCAAGTGACCAAACGAACCGCTAATAGCCTGGCTTGGGCGAGTCAGTGAAAGGGGGATGATTTCTAGCGGGAGAATGAAGCCTGAAGGCTAGCATTAAATAGAGTGGGAAAGCGTGAGCAATTAAATGAGTGAATGCATACGTATGAATATATGAGTATGTGAATGAATGACTGTCCAGGGGAAAAAGATGTTGTGGTTTGGCAAATATAAGATTGGTGGATAGCGTGTGGTGCTAATGGGGTGAGTGAGTGTGTGGGTGAGTGAATGGGTGAGTGAGTGAGTGGGTGAGTGAATGGGTGAGTGAGGGAATGGCTGAGTAAGTGGGTGGGTGAGTGAATGGGTGAGTGAGTGAGTGAGTGAATGACGGAGTGAGTGAGGGAGTGAATGAGGGAAGAACGGAGAGAGGGAAGGGGGAAATGAGAAACGCCAGATACGTATAATAAGTGAGGAAAAAATTTACTTTTACTAGAAAACTTTCAAAATAACCCAAATTAAAAATATGTCACGTTTAGAATTGGAATCATGGTTAACCTGGACGCTGTTCTACAGGATACCTCCTGATCTAAAAGCTCGCAATCCTCGTACCACCTCCACGGTGAAAATAATAACATAACAAAATAAAAATTGAAAGTCATATGTACAATTACATCATCATCATCAACAACAACAATGACAGCAAGAACAACAACAACAACAAAAACAACAATAATAATATCATCTACAACATCGTCAACAGCAAACAACAGAAAATAGCGACAACAGCAAACAACAGAAAATAGCGACAACAGCAAACAACAGAAAATAGCGACAACAGTAGCAAAAACAAACACAAGAAACATGGTTTTTTTCACTATCGAAACTAGGACAATGCTTTCATGTGGGGGGAAAAGCTTGACGTTATTACTCAGATCAGTTCCAGGGAGATCTCCACAAACTTATCTCCGGGAACTCTCTCTCTCTCTCTCTCTCTCTCTCTCTCTCTCTCTCTCTCTCTCTCTCTCTTTCTCTCTCTCTTTCTCTTTCTCTCTCTCGACCTCTTTCTCTATCCCCCCCCCCTCTCGACCTCTTCCTCTATCCCCCCCCTCTCTCTCCTGGTCTCTCTCTCTCTCTCTCTCTCTCTCTCTCTCTGTCTGTCTGTCTGTCTCTCTTTATCTCTCTCTCTTTCTCCTTTTCTATCTCACCCTCTACCTATCTCTCTCGCCCTCTTAGGAACAATAACTCAGATGTTGGAGAAAATGAGGCGCAAGAGGAGATATTTTAACACGGGCAGTAATGAAAGTTTAGCTTACATTGATTTTTAGATGGGGACCCCGATGTCGCTGGTTATATCTAATCTAAGACACATTGACGTTTTGGCCTGGCAGTTCTTGGGGTTCCGATGCATTAACCTTAGTCCGAATATAAGGCGGGTCACTCAGAGGCAACATAGTCTTTTCTTCCACACGAAGAACAAGTCTCATTTTGAGTAAATAGCGACACGCCGACAAAATAGTGGTCATTTAATACGGGTGGGAGACTGAATAGATAGAAAGGAACAACGGTGGAAAGAAAAAAAAGTAGGATCCACGGAAGCGGACTCCAAGTCCAAGCACCAGCCCAAAGCCTCAGGGAGAAATTATACGTAGAATCGTGGTGAAATCAGACACTCGTCAAAATCATGCAATCGAAGAAATCGAATTTTTTTAACTTACCCTTAGAGCAATTTTTAAAAAAATTGTTGTTTGGCTCAATACTTTTCATGCTTATGTAAAAACACAGTTCTGTGTGGATTTTCTGAAAAATAATGTTGGTCGAATGCACTAAATAATAAAATTTAAATTTGGCCGCCATTTTCTAGCTATTTTTCCCCGGACATCAAGTGATCCTCACAAATATCTTAACTTCTATTCAAGAAAGATGGATATTTTTTCATCAAAAGCAAGACAAATGTAAAAGCTTTAAAATGGCACCAGTAACTCCATAAACCACAAAAACTGACGAGCGATGATTCCACCACGTCGTGGCGTAAACTCTGAGAGTTGTTTGTCAAAGTTCAAATACTTACAAATAAATTATGTAGTATGTCCTGTGAAGCATAATTGTATAGGTTGTTTTAGAGGAGTTTTTTTTACGGCGCTCGCAACTGTATAAGGTCATATGAGCGCCAGAAGATTAGAGGTGTTTCAAGAGAGTAACAAACTAACAAAAAAAAGAAGGAGAGGAGTTAAGGAAGACAGACGTTTGTTAGGAAAGAAGAAGCAAACCACACAAGAGCACCCGCCAACCACCCACGCATAATTGTATGATATTGCGTAGCATAATTAGAGTTCAAAAGCAATCTATCTATCTATCTATCTATCTATCTATCTATCTATCTATCTATCTATCTATCTATCTATCTATCTGTCTATTTATCTA
>NW_004797666.1:475210-480787 GCF_000002075.1 Aplysia californica
CCAAAGATTTTTACTACAAACCTTCTAGCAAGTATGCTAGACAATCTTTTTGAAAAAAAGAAGTTCTGCAGATTGTGGCAAGATGCTGTATGGTATAGAGTAAACTCCAAGGTCTTTGATGTATCGGTCATGCGAGTTCTATTCCAGAGTGGCGAGGGGGGGGGGGGTGTTCTATTGAGCATCTCAATCTTTTTGCATGGATGTTGTATCCCTCTCAGATAGGGTTGGCTCTGACAAGCAGGGTCGACGCCCCCATCCTGAACTAGGGGGGGGGGGGGGTGAAAAAACGCCTGTAAATATTGAATCGACGTATTTTCGAAATCAAGGTCTTGGAAGAGGTAAGGTTTCCAATGTATCAGCCGAGTATCCAGCACTTCCCAGACAACACAACTTCGACAGGACTGAGTGAAGGTACCGCAATCAGAGTCAGCAGAACACCAATTATAATAACGTCCTTCAGATAAAAGTAGACCACATCTTCCAAGATTTTCTACATAATTTGAGGGCAACAAATGTTCAAGTCCGATTTAGAGTGGGATAATCTCTGTCTTATGCTGGCTTACTCAAGTGCTGTCTATATGTTGCCTGCTTAGTGAAAGTGGTAAGAGTGAAAAGGAAAACACCAGATCAGTCTGTTTTTTAAACTAAAATATGATCTGATACGCCGTCATCGACACAATTTAGACCAAATAAGAGGCGTGTTTTTATCTTGTTTGTGAGGACCAACTCGGGCTAAGAGGGTTACACTGTCCCAGCAGAAAAAAGCACTCGAAATACTCAGTTAAAATTCTCCCGTACGAGGGAATTAAAATTGGATCTCTTGCCTGCGATAGTGAAGCTATTAGCCACAAGACAGACTCCGGCCAGAACAGTTTTTATGAAGCAGAATGACACTCAAATCAAACACACTATGCCGTTTTGTTTTATCACTAAGGCAATTGAAAACAACAGTAATGATGAATCCCCGAAAGAAAATGTTAGAATTCTCCAGAAATCACTTTCATTGGTGTTTCCGGTACGTTTTTTCTGCTCTTTGGATATCTTGGAATTAGATTAAAGTCTGATAACTTGAAACTATCGCAAACGTTCCCACTGATACATATCCTAAATGCAGCAATCTAGCAATTTAGGTCTAGTTTAGCTGAAATGGTTCTTGATGTATAGTAAGTATTTGAGCAATTTTGGTATCGAGAATCTAATGAAAGTGAAAAGAAAACAACGACCCAAAAAACGTTGAAATAGATAATTGAAATCTCAGCTTTTTGTCATATTCTGAAATATTGTATAATTTAAACTAAATACTGATGCTCGAGAGTGCTATTGGTCTGACAATATTATTGCGTATAATCGATGACAAAACTAGCATGTCTAATTATCCTTTAACTTAAAGTGTTTCAATACAAGACAAAGTGTACGACAAATTACGAAGTGAGATGTGGGATAATCTGAGTAATTCAAACAAGAGGCGTTAGATTTTACAGCAATTATGTGTTAAAAGGGAGACTAGAATCATCAAATCACTTGATAATTTGACGTACCGGTAGTTGTTTTTTTTAACCCGCAAAAACTATCGTTTACGCCTAGTAATGCGGCCAACGTGATCCACACTGTTCAGCGAACTGTCATTTAATTGACAAATCTCTCGTGAGCTCTAACCGAGCAGCTCCATTTAAAATCACATCAAATTTCATACTCATTTGAGTTGATGGTGTGCTAAAACACTATTGGTGCTTTGATTTTCTATAGCTAGGCGTATGGAAACTCCGCAAATTGGTATCGTCTAAGATCTGTCTAGTTTGTTTTTATCTTATATATCATGCAATGTTAGCTACTAATGAAAGCTATTATGAAGTATAAAGAAGAGATAAACCCATGATTTCGTAGTGAGAAGAAGCATTACAGAAACACGAACTAGCCCTGAGTTTGGTGAATAAAATTTTGTGATAAACATTCGTGCTAGGATCTGATATTCAGTATAATAAAGGCTGAAGATGCAAATGCCGGCAGAACTAAGCTTTCTCAAAAACAACGTAACAGGCTGCTTTTCTCTTTCTAACACTTCCGATGGTGCGGAGTGCTCTGTGTTGGAGGATGTTCAAGACAACCGACTACTACAAGGACTGATTAGTGCTGAACAACAACGATTAATTGAGACCATTTTAGTAAGCGTAATCTGTATTGTGATAACAGTTTTCGGAATTCTTGCGAACTCAGTGACCGTCGTCACATTCTTTAAAATAGGATTAACTGACAGTGTCAATGTTTCTTTTTTCGCTCTGTCTGTGTCGGACTTTTGTCTTCTCGTCGTAGCACTTTTTAACTGTATTGCAGTTGCCCTCAACGAGTTCGACGTGACCTGGCCTGTTCAGCCAATATCACTGACCTTATATGGGTCAACGTATTTCCAACTGTTCCTTGATACGTCTATACTGACCACTACATACATCAGCGTGCAGCGTTGCTGCTGTGTCGCTCTACCGTTCAGATTCAAAACCGATTTCACCGTCAGGAGGTGTGTGATAATCTTGTGCTTCATCTATATATTTGTCCTAGCCTGCTACTTACCAATGATATGTACTCAGACCTTAGTGGAAGCCATCAACCCAAAACGAAATAAAACCTGGTACGTGCTGTCATTCCTGCCAGAGAGAAAACCTGTTCTGGCCGTGTTCGTGATTCTCAACCGTCTAATTCTCCCAGCAGTTACCCAATCAGTGGTCATGATTTGTCTGGTCATACTCAGCGCCAGTCTACATAAAGCCAGCAAGTTTCGGTCCACGCTTATCTCGGCGCCTAGCGTTGACCAGACGAAAGGAGACAAAAGTAACACAAAGTCTGGAAGCAGAAAAGAAATTCAGGTTGTCAAGTCCACGGCGCTAGTTGCCGCGGTTTTCGTCATCGCCAACACACCTGCGGTCATCATATCTTTCTCAATGAGATTTGTCCAAAGTTTCAATTTATATAAACAGTACCATAATCTTTTTCTCACTGCCAACATTTTTCGGAACATCTTTGAATTTTGCAGCGCGTCCTTCAACATTTTTATTTACATGAATTTTAACACAAAATTCAAAGAAACCTTTGCTGGGATATTTTTGAACGTGCATGCAGGCTACTCTAAAGCAACCACCTCAGGTCACACAAATGATCTGAAATGTTAATCTTTTCTTGAACGCAATTGTATCAACAATGACAATTATTACCAAGTATGTTACTTGCTCCATTCTTTTCACTGTTTTGAAGTTCTGACAGCATAGCAACAGAGCAACAAACACTAACAATGACTTTACTTAGATGTAGTTTTGTGATATTCCAAAGTACCTTAGTTAAATGTGCTAGGGCCTCTGATGACAACTAATGTTCAAATTTTGGTCGCTCTATTCGAAGAATAGAGAATGAGGTTTATATCTTGCCCCTCGGGAAAACCCGAGGGGATCTAGTGTTGACATCAAATAAAAAAACAAACTAACATCACCATTATTTGTGCAAGTCGTTCTCAACATTTCCTCCTCCTCCTCCTCCTCCTCCCCCTCCTCCTCCTCCCCTCCTCCCTCTCCTCCTCCTCCCCCTCCTCCTCCTCACCCCCTCCTCCTCCTCCTGTCCTCCTCCTCTCCTCTTCCTCCTCCTCTTCCTCCTCCTCATCATCATCATCATAATCATCATCATCAATTTCCAAAAGAATATTCCTGTTTGGGTTGGGGGGGGGGGAGGGGGTCGTTTTTACTTCTTGAAGCATAACAATAATTATTACCTTCAAACTGGCACATTTCCACAAGGCCTAACTTACAAAAACCCTGCACAAAATCATTTTTCACATGCCACAGCGAGCAGTCTAACCGCTACACCACAGGCAGGCACCAGTTGTTGGTTTTGGGAAATGGACAAGTCGACTTTTAATTTGGTATTTATTTGCCTTCTGCCTCTTTCAGAATACTGAAACGCGAAAATAGAAAAACAATTTCCTTAGAAAATACCAACAAAGTGTTATGTAACTTTGACACCATATTCTTCGGAGAGTATGACGCGTTATATTTCCATTCGGAAATTGTTACAGAGTACTCTCAGGGCCAAAATTTGTTCAGCGTTGTTCACATATTATATGCACCTACAAAATAACAGGCACAAATAACACACACACACACACACACACACACACACACACACACACACACACGCGCGCGCGCGCGCGCGCACGCACATAAACACACACGAATGCACACATACAACTCTTCCTATACAACATACAAAAAATGAGTGCACTCGTACATCATACACGTATAGTTACTTCTAACAGCGACACAGGCTCACAGAGATACAAGCTGCCAATGCACTCCAAATATAATGTCGGAGACACACCTCTAGGTCAGTATACTTAGAACACCGAGAGCAGCCACCAGATCCTACTGGATTTTTCTCCCTTCATGCTCAAAAGAGCACAGACTATGTTTGTTTTAGTAGAGGTTTTACGGCGCTCGCAACTGCATAAAGCTCATATGGGCGCCAAGGGGTGGATGTCAACAGAGGAGTCCTAACAGGGAATCAGACTTACTCTGCTCACCTCTCTAGCTTCAACAGCACAAAGTCAGCTTCGACTATCAAGGCACCCGGAAATAGCGGGTCACGAGAGTGTGACAAACATACAAAAGAAGTAGAGGTCTAGAGGTACGGTGTCCGCTTCTCATTCGACAGGTTTTGGGCTCGAAACCTGACAGCGAGGAAAATATTTTTTCTCAAAAGAGAAAAATCTTGGTTCCTTTCACCTCATTTCTGCTCTCTAACCATGTTCTGTCGTCTGCTTTCGTTTCCCTTTTCTATAGTTGTGAGCGCCGAAAAACACTTACCGATATAAATAACCGCAAAACAGACGCTGTCTGTCTGTCAGTCTACCCCCCCCCCCCCCCCCCCTCACAAACCAACACAAAAAGCAACAACCAAAAACCAAAACATAAACAAACAGTGTATTGTGTAAATGTCTGAGTAATTCGAACAGCTCTGTTAGATTTCATAAAGATCATGTGTTCAAGGCGAGACTAAATTAATCAAATTACTAGAAAAGTTGTCACTTTTTCTAGAGATTCTACCACAAAGGAGTATTTATTGAACCTAAGTGCTCAACCAAACCGAGTTTTAATGGGTCAACCCCATTACATCAAATTGCATACACATTTGAATTGATCTAATGAAAAAAGATTTGCTCTCTTATTTTCTACATCGGGCTTTATGGGAAAGTTTTCTAATTTGGTTTCTCCAGCATAAAATGTTTGTTAGATTATAAACTGGATTTACTTAATTAAACACTCGTTCTCATTCGAAGAGAGCTAAAACAACACATAGAGAAGACGCACATCCAGGGTGTCATAATAGGACGTAGTACTACCGCGTCTTGAATTTGCTTTGAGCTAGGTGAAAAAAACTTTGTAATAAAGACCTGGGCTTAGAATTAACAAACTCCGAAAAGTTAAAGATGCAACCGCTTGCAGAAAGAAGCTTTCTCAACAGCAACAACGGGACTGACTGCTCTTCTCTCTCTAACTCTAACACTTCCCATGGTGTGGAGTGCTCTGTTGTGGAGGATAT
>NW_004797666.1:480887-491004 GCF_000002075.1 Aplysia californica
CTGTCTGTCTGTCAGTCTACCCCCCCCCCCCCCTCACAATACATACAAAGTGAATAAACTCCCATATTTTGCTACTGCTCTGCTTGTCTTTGTTTTCGGGTGTCGCTCTGTTAATGGGTATGACCACACAGTTAAGAACACAACAACAACAGCAGCAGCAACAACAATAACAAATCCCCCTCCCATTAAAACAACAACAAAATTAATCTCTCAAAACAACAAAATTAACGGCCAAAAATCAAACTAGGGCCTGTACTTGTGGGGAATGACGACAGCCGCCATACTGAATTCATCAGAACGTTTCTACCTTTATTTGTGGTAAATGTTTAGCGCCACACCAGACACATAACTGGTCATTTGGACGACTGGCAATATACACAATAGAACTTTTAATAATATAATATAATGAAAGAAAAGCATTAAAAACGGCATATCCCAGCTGAAAGGAAAAATCTATGCACGTTAATTCTACCCCAGAGGGGAAGGGAAGGAATATTCAAAAGCATTCTCAACTTCATGGTCAGAATACAGTGCAAGCAGCCGATTAAGCCCTCAAAAAACGAACAAACGTTCAAATTTTATGATTAGCTCATACAGATATGTGAAGTTTTCAAAACTAACTTCCAATTTATTTATTTTTTTAAAAAGGCTAGCGCATGGACAAGATATTTGGTCATTCTGTAGAAGGTTAACAGACAGAAACGAAAGAAGGTCAAGAAAATCATATTGAGAAATCTACGAGTGGCACCCTACAAACAACCCGTACGTACTATTCCTAGAAACAGTCTTTGTTGTCTTAAAAGATTACCAAACCTGCTCGCCTCGTCAATAAAAATGTATAGAAGACAAACCGATTGCGTGTGCGATATATAGCTTAATTATTCATAAATAGAAACAAAAAGATACAATAGAGTATACTATTTGGTTTTGGTTTTTCAGGGAAAGAGATTGACACTGCGCTTTCAGAAGATTCTGAGACACAAAATGAATGTAATATGCAAACTATCAAATCAACACTCGGCATTCATTCTCACTTCCTCTTTATCTTTTTTCTCCCGCAACCCCCCCCCCCTCCTCTCTTCCTCCCCCCCCTCTCTCCCTCCCCCCCCCCTCTCTCTCTCTCTCTCTTTTTATATATCTCTCTCTCCTTCTCTCTCTCTCTCTCTCTCTCTCTCTCTCTCTCTCTCTCTCTCTCTAACGTTCATGTAGTACCCCTAATATGTGAAATCAATTACCAGTAGACATCTTGTCTTGTTTGTATATGGGCTATCTACGGTGGCACAATGAAAAGGGAGTCTAGAAGATTGTGTAACGGTTTGGCATGGCATTTCACGTCATAGATATCTTTTCCGAAAACACAGAGATTTTATAAGTGTTAGCTCTCGAATTTATCGTTTAAGAGCCCAGAATTTATGGACAACACGATGAAAGCCTAGCATAGCACCATTTGAGATAACCATGCTTCCTTATACGAACGAAAAAATAACACAACTGACAAGGCTCTCAACATAAGTACCCCTATCACCCTTGTGCACATGAGGGCCAGATTTCACACAATGTTGAGGTTCAGTTTCGAGTGGGCTCTTTATGTTCTCTCGCTTTTTTTTTGGGGGGGGGGGGGATCTCTGTCCGATTTTCTGTCGGAAACAAAGTGTCGCTCCTTTGTGTAGATAGGGTGTGTACCTTGGGTTTTTTTTTTCTTTTTTTGTGTTCCCCAACAAGATCATAGGGGTAATCGACTGCGGGTTGTTCAGTCTACAGTGCAACTAATGTTTAAGTATGGCGTGAGACCGTTTTTTTTTGGTACTTCGTAGAGATCCTTGCCATTAAACAACCACTTTCTGATTTCGCACGCCACATTAGGTGTTTTTTTACAGGCTAGAGTTTTTTTCAGCTTTGATAGGAATTAATTTTGAATTTTGCTCGGATGACGGTTGGAGTAAATTCTCATAGATTTTATTTTCACAGAGTGATCTTTGACAAGTGCATCTTGCACACCTGACCTCCGAGTATTTTTGCCCTTATCCGAGAAGGATAGGTGTTTGAGCTTACCTACCTACCTACCTACTCCAAGATACGGGGAGTGGCTGAAAGATAGCAGTAATGAGGAGGCAGCAATAGCAGTAGAGTCAGGAGTAAGACACACAGAGAGAGAGAGAGAGGGAGAGAGAGAGAGAGAGAGAGAGAGAGAGAGAGAGAAAGAGAGAGAGAGAGATTGAAGACGACAGATCGCAAGAGCGGGCGAGAGAGAAAGAGAGACAAAGAGATAGAGAGAGAGAGACAGAGAGAGAGAAAGAGAGAGAGAAAGAGAGAGAGAAAGAGAGAGACAGAGAGAGGGAGAGAGATAAAGAGAGAGAGAGAGAGATAGAAACAAGGAGAGAGAGAGAGAGAGAGAGAGAGAGAGAGAGAGAGAGAGACTGATCTGCTTCTAAATAATAAATGATTATAAATAATTAGAATGCAACTATTCATTGAAGACCGTAGCTTTCATTATTGACGAAAAGACACTTTCTATTTGAATTTACATGTGAAACTTCAGAAGAAGACTAAAAGATCAGGAGTTTAAAAGAGCACTGAGGAGACCGGGGGGGGGGGGGGGGGGGGTGGGGGGGCAGAGTTGAACATGGAGATGAAAGCAAAGGAAAGAATAGAATTAGACAACAGGAAAGGAGGACAAAGGAGAATACTAAATCTTTCACGGAAGAAACTTTGTTCATCGCTGAAAAGTTTAGAATGAGATGTAAAAAAAGTACCTTTTGAACAAGAGAGACTTTTAGTCTTGTCTTATATCGTCTTATCAAACGATGTTGAAAACATCAGAGCGACTTAAAGAAGTAGAAAGAGGCTTAGCACAAAATGTCATTTTGTGGATCATTTAAGTAACTGAAAACAACAATAATGATAAATCCTTTACAAAGACGAATGATTTAAGACATTTGTGCTCTCTGGATATCTAGGATTTAGAGAGATCAAATTCGAGCAAATGTTAACTGGATAAAACTGATACTTATAATTATCTACAAACATCTCAATGAAAAGAAAACTAAGGACAATAAGTAGATAAAAATGCTCCAAGACAAACTGAAATGGTTTTGGGCACATATATACTCACACAGTATTTAAGATACCTTAACATCTGCAATTAAACTAGAGTAAAATTGGAGTAACATTTAAAGTTAGAATAATTATCTGTTATACCTTGTAATCTCACGAATTACTGTGTATCGAGATGTTGTCTATTTGTCTCATAACTATTCATGAATACCACTTAAGCAAATTGCCCACGACCCCAAGGTCTTTTGAAACGAGACAAAGAGTATGTAATATTATGGAAGCGAATGACCTCACCCTCCCCCCACCCCACCCCAACCCCCCCCCCTAAAAAATAAACATACTAAATTTCATACACGTTTGAACTGAACTGATGAAATAAGATTTGCCCTTTAATTTTCTACATCGAGCTTTATGGGAAAGTTTGCAAAATTGGTTTCTCCCCAAAACAGCTTTGTTCGGTTATAAAACAGACTTATTTTAGTAAACACTTGTTCTCATTCGATGAGAGTTAAAACGACACAAAGAGAAGAGGTACACACAGGGTATCATGATAGGACGTAGGCGAAAGAAACTTTGTGATAAAGACCTGGGCTTAGAATTAACAAACTGAAAAAAAAGTTTAAGATGCAGCTGCATGCAGAAAAAAGCTTTCTCAACACCAACAACGGGACTCATTGCTCTTCTCTTCTAATTCAAGAAGCAAATCTTACCAAAGACCTACATTTTCTTCAAGCAATTTTTATCTTAAAACAAAAGCTGGCATTATGTTTTCAAGGCTGCTTTTACTTTTTTTTATCTCGAGTAGAGTTGAAGAAAAGCATTTCGACAAAATAACGGACTTATAATGTTAAAAGAAATCAAGACAAACCAAAACAGGAGAAGACAAATAATGATGTGAGTTTTGATCTTCTATTTCAACTCAGAATCTCCATTTCCAATTTGGATAAAGTAACCAAATTTTGGGTTTTCTTTAGCAGATATATTACAATCAGCTAGCATACTGACAAGTATTTGTTCTAATTATAAAAATAATAATTGCATTTATATAGCCTGTATCCACGTTCTGTGGCACCCCTTCGCACTTTGCAAATATTAATACCCCAGCAGACCGTAAAACAAAACTCAGAAACATTCTCGGCTTCACTGGAAGGATACAATGCAAGTTGCGAATTTCACACGCTGAAACACTAACAAACTGACCCGATCTTTTGCTGTCCGTCCACTACAGGCACCCATTCCTACCTCGGTGAAGTGAGCAAAATTCGTGTAGAGTGCCTTTCCCAAGGACACAAAGTCTGGCCCCTGACGGCATTCGAATCCAGAACCTTATGGTTGCTAGTCCGAGAACCTAACCGACGGCGTGGTATCGAAGATACTAAATTTAGGAGTAGGTATCTCTAGCAGCAGTTCAACGGTGGCACAATGAAAAGACAGTCCAGAAGATTGTGTAACGGTTTGGCATGGCACGGTAGGGTGTAGACGCCTTTTCCTAAACATATAGGTTTTTTAAGATGTGGCTCTCGAATTTATCGTTTGTGCACGGCCTTTATGGACAACACTATTGAAGCCTACCATAGCACCATTTGAGGCTAGAGTATTTTCGTCTTAGTTAGGAATTAATTTTGAATTTTTCCCCAGATGACGGTTGAAGTCTACTCTCATCGATTTTAGTTTTTACAAGGGATCTTTAACATGCACATCTTGCACACCTGACCTCGAGATGTTTCGCCCTTCTCCGAGAAGGTTGGGTGTTTGAGCTTCCATACCTACCCTTGATACGAGTTATTGTTGAAAGATCAGTAATGAAGAGCCAGCATTAATAACAGAGTCAGGAGAAAGATACGCGCGCGCGCGCACACACACACACACACACACACACACACACACACACACACACACTCACTCACACACACACGCACGCACGCACACACACACTTACATACACAGAAGGGGGAGAGAGAGAGAGAGGGGAGAGAGAGAGTGAGAGTGAGAGAGATAGATAGAGAGATAGATAGATAGATAGATAGATAGATAGATAGATAGATAGATAGATAGATAGACAGAAAGAGAGAGCGCGCACGCGAGAGAGAGAGAGAGAGAGAGAGAGAGAGAGGACAAAAGAGACCTGGATGCCGTGAGAAAATGGAGATGAAAGCAAATGAAAGAACAGGATTAGAGATTTGGAGAGCAGGAAAAGGGGACAAAGAAGTATACTAAACTTTTCAAACAGGAAAATTAATTCGCGCTGGAAAGTTCAGAATGAGGGGCGAAAATTGCACCTCTTGGCCAAAAGTGCCTCTTAGTCTTGTCTTAATTCTCTTATCAAACTATGTTGAAAACGCCAGAGCAGCTTGATGTAGTAGAAAGAGGCTTTGCACAAAATCACAATGTGACTTTGTAGATCGTTTAAGCGACCGAAAACGACAATAATTATAAATCCTCAACAAAGACGAATGTTAGAAATCTTTTAAAAAATGTTTTCGTGATGGTTTCAATGTCAGTAGGCACATATTCCTGCATTTTGGATATCTAGAAATGAGATCAAAGTCGAACAATTGTAAACTGGGTAGAACTGATACTTATAGTTATCAACAAACTTCTCACTGAAAATAATTGTAGGGACAGTAACAAGACAATTTTTTATGTTCCAAGTCTAATTGGAATGGTTCATAAAGCATTATGCTTACACCATACCTAATATATCTCAACATCGGCAGTTTAATTGGAGTAGATGTAAGAGTAATTATCTGAAATACCATGTAATCTCAACAAACAACCGTTCATCGAGAGGTGCTCTAATTGTCTAATAATTGTTCACAAGTACCACCTTAGCAAGTAGTCCATGAGCCTAAGCCGTTTCGAAATGAGACAAAGACTAAGTAAATATATGAAAGCCCCCCCCCCCCCCCCAAACCAACACAAAAAGCAACAACCAAAAACCAAAACATAAACAAACAGTGTATTGTGTAAATGTCTGAGTAATTCGAACAGCTCTGTTAGATTTCATAAAGATCATGTGTTCAAGGCGAGACTAAATTAATCAAATTACTAGAAAAGTTGTCACTTTTTCTAGAGATTCTACCACAAAGGAGTATTTATTGAACCTAAGTGCTCAACCAAACCGAGTTTTAATGGGTCAACCCCATTACATCAAATTGCATACACATTTGAATTGATCTAATGAAAAAAGATTTGCTCTCTTATTTTCTACATCGGGCTTTATGGGAAAGTTTTCTAATTTGGTTTCTCCAGCATAAAATGTTTGTTAGATTATAAACTGGATTTACTTAATTAAACACTCGTTCTCATTCGAAGAGAGCTAAAACAACACATAGAGAAGACGCACATCCAGGGTGTCATAATAGGACGTAGTACTACCGCGTCTTGAATTTGCTTTGAGCTAGGTGAAAAAAACTTTGTAATAAAGACCTGGGCTTAGAATTAACAAACTCCGAAAAGTTAAAGATGCAACCGCTTGCAGAAAGAAGCTTTCTCAACAGCAGCAACGGGACTGACTGCTCTTCTCTCTCTAACTCTAACACTTCCCATGGTGTGGAGTGCTCTGTTGTGGAGGATATTACAGACAACAAATTATCACAAGGACTGATTAGTGCTGAACAGTTAAGATTAATTAAAATCGTTTCATCAGGGGTAGTCTCCCTAGTGATAGAAGTTTTTGGTATTCTTTCAAACACAGCAAACATCGTGACATTCCTGAAAATAGGACTCAATGACAGCGTGAACATTTCCTTTCTCGCTCTATCTGTGTCGGACTTGTGTCTTCTGTTGGTTTCACTCTTTAACTGCCTCGGTTATCTCCTCAGCGAGTTCGACGTGGCCTGGTCTGTTCAGCCAGAGTCTCTGGCTTTACATGGGACGACTTATTTCCAAATGTTTCTTGATATGTCTATACTGACCACAACATACATCAGCGTGCAGCGTTGCTGTTGTGTTGCTTTACCGTTCAGATTCAAAACTGATTTCACCGTCAGGAGGTGTGTAATAATCTTGTGCTTCATCTATATATTTGTCCTAGCCTGCTACTTACCAATGATATGTACTCAGACCTTAGTGGAAGCCGTCAACCCCAAACGAAATACAACCTGCTACGTGCTGTCTTTCCTGCCTGAGAGAAAACCTGTTCTGGCCGTGTTCGTGATTCTCAACCGTCTAATTCTCCCAGCCGTTACCCAATCAGTGGTCATGATTTGTCTCGTCATACTCAGCGCCAGTCTACATAAAGCCAGCAAGTTTCGGTCCACGCTTATCTTGACGCCTAACGTTGAGAAGACCAAGGGAGAAAAAAG
Source organism: Aplysia californica (assembly GCF_000002075.1). NCBI lineage: Eukaryota > Metazoa > Mollusca > Gastropoda > Aplysiida > Aplysiidae > Aplysia > Aplysia californica. The sequence continues at coordinate 488,249 of NW_004797666.1, forward strand.
TAACACTACGTCTGGAAGCAGAAAAGAGATTCAGGTTGTCAAGTCCACGGCGCTCGTTGCAGCGGTTTTCGTCATCGCCAACACACCTGCGGTCATCATATCTTTCTCCCGAAGATTTGTTACCAATTATAACCTATACAAACAGTACCATAATATTTTCATGACCACAAATATCATACGGAACGTTTTTGAATTCGGCAATGCGTCAATTAACATTCTCATCTATCTAAATTTCAATTCAAAATTCAAGGAAACGTTTTCTTCCATATTCTGTATACATGGGCTACACAGAAAACAACAACTTAATCCATCCTCAGTTTAATAAACACAATGCAAAGGAAGTTTTGTAAAAAAAATTATCGATCTGTAATTTAAGGAGTAGAATCTCAATTTCTCATTGCGCCTCCTAATATTTCTCGTGAAGTGCAACTGCTTATAACTATGAAATAAGATAATATTCCAGGAAGGCGGTACCAGACGAACTTGTTTTTCTCTCAGCCTGTTTTGACTCGCATCTTGCCAAAGAGCGACCTGCTTTAGAAGAGACAATTTCGGCTACACAACTAAATAAGAAAGGCGAATCACTGGCTGCTGAATTGACGTGTTGACATATAGTATTTATGTGCCTTCTACCTTTTTATTTTTTCTAAAATCCGAAAAAAAGAAACTTTCCTTTTCAAATATACCAACAATGTGTATAATAAATTTGACGTTATATTCATCTAAGCATATATGATGTTGTTTCTTTGTTTTCTTTTTTATTGTTGTTTTTCCTGGAAACTGATATGGTGTACTCTCAAGGCTATGTATTAGATGGGAAGGCAAATAATAAAAATTGGGGATGTAGAGCACACAGGCTTCGCACCTTTATATATACACGCACACAAACACATTTACTCACACACACTCACACACTCACACACAATCACACACACACACACACACACACACACACACATACACACACACACACACACACACACATGCATTCAAAGAAACAAAGAAAGATGCAAGAACACACAAACACACACAAACACACACAAACACACACACACACGCACACGCACACGCACACACACACACACAAACACACACACACATACACACACATACACACACACACACACACACACACACACACATACTAATACACATTCTTACACACACCCCTTGCGCTCGCGCGAATAAAAACGAATGCCAGTAAATGAATTGATTTGGCTGTTCTGCCTTCAGATCCGATGAGAAGACAGATTAATAGAATGCATTGATGCTAGTCTTTTAAATCAACAATAAAAACATGTTCAATGTACAGATAAACGCCCAAATAAGTTTCTCGACGCACGTTGCGTTGTGGCGGAAACATATTTATTTGTGTGTATAGGCATAATAATATGCACCTTATTTTCTGGTCTGGTGTCTGAAAGGTTTATTTATTAATCTAAAATTTCCTCATGTTTTCTTTCAATCAACTAATTTGAGGGAGGGGGAGGACGTTACTTCACTTTTTGTTCCGTGTATACCATCTGGGAATGCCCGAAAGTGGGTGGCTGAGAGATGGAGCGGGCAGGATAGTGTGGTGTAGTGGATAATTAATTAAAGGAAAACAGTAAAAGAATATAGTAAAGAGCATAGAGCTATTTGTATTGATCATTACCTCTCCTCAAACTCCCCATCCCTGACACTTCGTCAGTTCTGCGCAAGGCTTGGAAAGAATGCTAAAATGCGCTCAAGACCGTTGGTGTCACGAATAGAGAAGTAATTCAGTTTGGATCCATAGCGAATCAGAACTAAAAATTCCGTGATAAAATTACCCCTTTAGGTAAAACACGCACCATGAGCTCCCTTTCAAACGTGACCCGGGTGTAGGTTTCAATGAGACGTCTTTGTGGCAGACGTTGTATGCAGCGAGGACTTTACTACATCTCAATAATCTGCACTTTCAAGGCAGATCTTGACCTACAACAGTAACATTTTCGTGTTCGCTAGGCCAAGATGACATGGCTCAGAGCATGGCAACGTGTTAATAATTCCTCGATCGTCTTGAAAAGCGGGAACATTTCCTCGATGATCTTTGGTTAAGTGCATTTTTACCCTTCGGAATAAGCTGGCTCTAAAATTGCTGTCAATAGGGTACCGAACACCCTACTGTCTCAAGAAACCACTTACTACTGAATAAGTACAGTGTATGTGGTTTTAAACACTCCTGGTTTAGCGAGTCCTTGTGTTTGCGCGTCATTGAACATTTCGAATGATGCGTTAAAAATGTGCTGAGTATAAAGGAGGGCATGCAGAGTATTGGTTCTAGGAATTCAAGAATAAAAGCGTTAGATTTTTTTTTAACATCTCCTAAAAAAAAAATATATTCTTTAAATGTTACAGGTATGGATAAGTAAATGTCAAAGAGAAAATAAAGAAGAAACCCATCAATCGTTTCAGGACTTCCTTCACAAAGTTTTTTTTTGGTTGTAATTTGTGAAATTTGCGTTTATGGGCACTTTTTCTGAAAGTCATTTTCGCTTTCAAAATTAGTTTCTTCTTCTTGGATTATATGTCAAACAAATTCCTTTTTCAAATCAATAATGTCTGTTCCAAATTACAGCATTCTAGAACAATTCTTGTCCGAGATATTCAGAAACAAAAGTTGTAAAGGATTTTTGGGATCACCCTGTACATAGTATCAAATCAACACACCACAGTCTCACTCTGTCGCTTTCTTCTCTCTCTCTCTCTCTCTCTCTCTCTCTCTCTCTCTCTCC
>NW_004797666.1:492237-509737 GCF_000002075.1 Aplysia californica
CGCCGTCCCATTTGGAAAGAAACAAAGCACAAACAAACTAAAACAAAACACCTCCATCACCTCCCTTAAACAAGCTAAAGTCAAGAAATGAAAAAAGGAGACAAAGAGTAAAGAACCAAATCGTAGCAAAGACCTACATTTTCTCCAGGCGTCTCGGACAACAGGGAAACATTGGTATTTAATGTTCGAGATAACAACCGGAGTAAGACAAGGTTGTGTCCTATCACCACTACTATTTATCATGGATAGAATTACAAAAGGGGCCAACACAGAACCAGACGCTCTAAATGAATTACCCTTCGTTGATGACCAAAGCCTAGCACTCAAAGATGAACGAAGTCTCCAACACCACACCACCAGATTAAACAAAGAATGTAACAACTACAACGTGAACATCGACATCAACAAAACAGAGACAATGAAAGTAAGCAGAAAGCCAGGATCACTCAGGATACACATCAACAACAACAGTCTCAGACAGATCCAAAAATTTAAGTACCTCGGAAGTATATTCACAGAGGAAGGGCGACTGAACAGAGAAATTGAAATACGATTATAAAAAGGCCAATAATGTTAGTTACCAGCTTACTCCACTACTGAAACATCCTAACACCCCCATGACAACAAAACTCAAAATGATCAACACCATATTCATCCCAACACTCACCTACCAATGCCAAACATGGACCACAAACAAGACATTAGAGCAAATATTACAACGTGTGAAATGTGATGCCTTAGAAAAGCAGCAAACAAGACAAGGCGAGACAAAATTAGAAACTGAGTAATCAGAGAAATGGTGGGCATAAATGATGTCATGCATCACATCCAACACTGAAGAATCAAATTGTTCTGACATCTCATGCATCTTACCAACACACCATCCAGCACAACGTGCCTACATAAAAAAAATTCGAAGGCAACCAGGCTAGAAGGCGACCGAGAAAGACCTGGATAGATATAGTCAGGGAAACACTAACCACCCATGGCAACCCCCTTACCCAAACTCTCCGACTGGCGACAGAGAGACGTCTCTTTCTTCCTGCGACACCCAAAATGGTATAAGCGGCGGATAAAAGGAAAAGGAATGTTCGTTTAAATTCAGAATCCCCAATTCCAAATCGACTAAAGGGACCGTATTAGGGTTTTCTTTAGCAGATACACCACGAGCGACTGACGTAATGTAGGTGGAACCTAAATATATTATTAGAATTAACACATAGAGTGAATGTTTATATTAAAACCAAAGCTGGTATTATTTTTTCAATGCTACTTTTACTTTTATGATCTCGAGTTAGAGTTAAAGAAAAGAATTTCGATATAATAACGGACTTATAATGTTAAAAGAAATCAAGACAAACCAAAACAGAAATATAGTGGCATGAAACATCTTCTTGAGGCACTACAGATACAATGCGGAATTTGTTTTCTGATCTCCGATTTCAACCCAGAATCTTCATTTCCAAATCAGATAAAGTAACCAACTTTGGGTTTTCTTCAGTTGATATGTTACAACCAGGTGGCATACTGCCAAGTATTTGTTCTAATTATAAAAATAATAATTGCCTTGATATAACGCGATAACACGTTCTGTGACACGCCCTATGCGCTTTTCAACTATTATTACCCCAGCAGACCCTAAAAAACACAACTCAGGAACATTCTCGGCTTCACGGGAAGCATACAGTGCAATTTGCGAATTTCACACGCTAAAACACTAACAAACTCATCAGATCTTTTGCTGCCCACACTCATACCTTGGTGAAGTGAGGAAAATTCGTGTAAAGTGCCTTTCCCAAGGACACAAATTCGGGCCCCTCGCGGTATTGAACCCAAAACCTTATGGTTGCTAGTCCGGGAACCTAACCAATTGGTCACTGAAAATTTAGGAGTAGGTATCTCTATCAGCAGTTCAACTGTGGCACAATGAAAAGGGAGTCCAGGAGATTGTGTAACGGTTTGGCATGGCACGATAGGGTGTAGACGCCCTTTCCTAAAGATAAAGGTTTTACAAGAAGTGGCTCTCGAATTTATCGTTTGTGCACGGCTTTTATGGACAACACTATTGACGCCTAGCATAGCACCATTTGAGGCTAGAGTATTAATTTCGGCTTTGGTAGGAATTAATTTTGAATTTGTGTCCAGATAACGGTTAAAGTCTACTCTCATTGATTTTAGTTTCACCAAGGGATCTTTAACATGCACATCTTGCACACCTGACCTCCGAAATGTTTCGCCCTTCTTCGAGAAGGTTGGGTGTTTGCGCTTCCATACCTACCCATGATACGGGTTGTTGTTGAAAGATCAGTAATGAGGAGCCAGCATTAATAATAGAGTCACGAGTAAGATGCACACAAACACACACAGACACACACACACACACACACACACACACACACACACACACAGAGACACACACACACACACATGCACACATACACACGCACGCACACACTCACACACACAGAGAGAAGGCGGGGAGAGAGAGAGAGAGAGAGAGAGAGAGAGAGAGAGAGAGAGAGTAAGAGAGAGAGAGAGAGAGAGAGAGAGAGAGAGAGAGAGAGAGAGAGAGAGAGAGAGAGAGAGAGAGAGAGAGAGAGAGAGAGCACAAAAGAGACCTGGATGGGGCGAGAAAATGGGGATGAAAGCAAATGAAAGAACAGGATTAGAGATTTGGAGATCAGGAAAGGGGGACAAAGAAGTATACTAAACTTTTCAAACAAGAAAATTGGTTCGCGCTGAAAAGTTTAGAATGAGGGTCGAAAACTACACCTCTTGGCCTAAAGTATCTCTTAGTCTTGTCTTAATTCTCTTATCAAACTATGTTGAAAACACAAGAGAAGCTTGATGTAGTTGAAAGAGGCATCGCACAAGATTAGAATATGATTTTGTAGATCGTTTAAGCTACTGAAAACAACAGTTATGATAAATCCTCAACAAAGATGAATGTTAGAAATCTTCTTTAAAATGTTTTCGGAATGGTTTCAGTGTCAGTAGACAGAAATTCCTGCTATATGGATATCTAGGAATTAAATCAAAGTCGAGCAATTGGAAACTCGATAGAACTGATACTTATAATTATCAACAAACTTTTCACTGAAAAGAATTGTAGGCACAGTAACTAGATAAATATGTTCCAAATCTAATTGGACTGGTTATCGAAGCATTATACTTACACCGTATATAAGATATCAGAATATTGGCAGTTTAATTGGAGTACGTGAAAGAGTAATTATCTTAAATACCATGTAATCTCAACAAACTACCGGTTATCGAGAGATGCTCTAATTGTCTAATAATTGTTCATAAGTACCACCTAGCAAGTAGTCCGTGAGCCCAAGCCGTTTCGAAATGAGACAAAGACTAAGTAAATATATGACCCCCCCCCCACCACCACCACCACCAAAAAAGCAACAACCGAAAATCAAAACATAAACAAACAGTGGATTGTGCAAATGTCTGAGTAATTCGAACAGCTCCGTTAGATTTTATAAAGATCATGTGTTCAAGACGAGACTAAATTAATCAAATTACTAGAAAAGTTGTCACTTTTTGTAGAGATACTACCGCAAAGAAGTAATTATTGAACCAAAGACATAGCTTTAATCGGGCAATCCCATTACATCCAATTTTATAAAGATTTGAAATGATCTAATGAAATAAGATTTACCCTCTAATGTTCTACATCAGGCTTTATGGGAATGTTTTCTAATTTGGTTTCTCCCCCCAAAAAGATTTGTTCGGTTATAGGATTTACTTAATTAAACACTTGTTCTCATTCGACGAGGGCTAAAACAACACATAGAGAAGACGCACATCAAGGGTGTCATAAACGGATGTAGTACTACCACGTCTTGAGTTTGCTTTGAGCTAGGTGAAAGAAACTTTGTGATCAAGACCTGGGCTTAGAAATAACAAACTCCGAAAAGTTAAAGATGCAACCGCTTGCAGATAGAAGCTTTCTCAACAGCAGCAACGGGACTGACTGCTCTTCTCTCTCTAACTCTAACACTTCCCATGGTGTGGAGTGCTCTGTTGTGGAGGATATTACAGACAACAAATCATCACAAGGACTGATTAGTGCTGAACTGTTAAGATTAATTAAAATCGTTTTAGCAGGAGTAGTCTCCCTATTAATAGAAGTTTTTGGTATTCTTTCAAACACAGCGAACATCATGACATTCCTGAAAATAGGACTCAATGACAGCGTGAACATTTCCTTTCTCGCTCTGTCTGTGTCGGACTTGTGTCTTCTGTTGGTTTCACTCTTTAATTATCTTGCTTATCTTCTCAGTGAGTTCGACATGACTTGGTCTGTTCAGCCAGTGTCTCTTTCTTTTCAAGGGACGACTTATTTCCAACTGTTCCTTGATACGTCTATACTAACCACAACATACATCAGTGTGCAGCGTTGCTGTTGTGTCGCTTTACCGTTCAGATTCAAAACGGATTTCACCGTCAGGAGAAGTGTAATAATCTTGTGCTTCATCTATGTATTTGTCCTGGCCTGTTACATACCAATGATATGTACTCAGACCTTAGTGGAAGCCGTCAACCCCAAACGAAATACAACCTGGTACGTGCTGTCTTTCCTGCCAGAAAGAAAACCTGTTCTGGCCGTGTTCGTGATTCTCAATCGTCTAATTCTCCCAGCCGTTACCCAATCAGTGGTCATGATTTGTCTCGTCATACTCAGCGCCAGTCTACGTAAAGCCAGCAAGTTCCGGTCCACGCTTATCTCGGCGCCTAGCGGTGACCAGACGAAAGGAGACAAAAGCAACGCAAAGTTTGGAAGCAGAAAAGAGATTCAGGTTGTCAAGTCCACGGCGCTCGTTGCAGCGGTTTTCGTCATCGCCAACACACCTGCGGTCATCATATCTTTCACCCGGAGATTTGTCTCCAAATATAACCTTTACAAACAGTACCATAATATTTTCATGGCCACAAATATGATACGGAACGTTTTTGAGTACGGCAGTGCGTCAATTAACATTCTCATCTATCTAAATTTTAACACAAAATTCAAGGAAACTTTTTCTGCCATATTCCGTACACATGGGTTACACAGAAAACAATAACTCAATCCGGCCTCAGTTTAATAAACACAATACAAAGAAAGTTTTGTTTATAAACTATTAAATCAGTGATTGAAGTAGTTGAATCTTAATCTCTCGCTGTGTCACCTAACCTCTCATCCTTTCACCCACTCACTTACCCACCAATCCATCCATCCATCCAGGCATCAAGTCATTCGTCAATGCGTATATCTTTTTAGTAGAAATTATATAATCACCACTCGAGGAGTGCAACTGTTTGTAACTATGAAATAAGATAATATTCCAGAAAGAGCGTACCAGACGAACTTGTATTTCTCTCAGCCTCTTTTGACCCGCATCTTGCCTAAGAGCAACCTACTTTAGAAGAGACAATAGCAAATTTTGGCTACACAACTAGATTCTAGCCTAAATAAAAAAGGCGTATCACGGGCTCCTGAATAGACGCGCTGACAGATGGTATTTATGTGCCTTCTACCTTTTTCTTTTTTCTAAAATCCAAAGCTTTAGAACTGTCTCTTCCGAAAATACCAACAATGTGTGCAATAAATGTATTCTCATATTCATTTTACCGAATGACGTTGATTGTTGTTCTTGATTTTGATTCTCTCGGAAACCGTTAGAGTGCACTATGGAGGCCATGTGTTAGATGGGAATGCAAATTAAATAGAAACAAATGGGCATGTTGAGCACACACACCAATCGCAAATTTATATATACACGCACACAAACACCCTTACTCATACGTACACATACACAAAGACGCATGAACGCACAAACAAACTCGCATAAACACACGCACACACATATACCCGGACGCACACACACACACACATACACACCATAAGAAGACAAATAAACAGAATGCATTGAAACTAGTCTTATAATAAAAAACATTTTCAATGTACAGATAAACACGCAAACAAGTTTCTGGACGCGCTTTGTCGTATGAAGGAAACACAATAATATATTTATTTGGTATATAACATGTAACTTATTTTCCTGTCTGGTGTCTGAAAGGTATAACATTTATTAATATTTCCTCATGTTTCACTTCAATCATGTAATTTGAGGGGGGGGGGGGTATTTCCCTTTTTATTTTGAGTATACCATCTGGGAATGCTTGTAGGTGGGTGGCTCAGGGACGAGGCTGACAGGGTGGTATACTGTGGTAGATAATTAAGCAAACGGAAACACTAAAAGAACACAGGCGGCAATTGTTTTAATAAGACTTTGTGGCATTAATTACTTCCGTGTCTTGGTTTATATTTGGAAATACCGGAACAAAGCTAATAGAACCCAAAATCCTCCACCCCCAAACCCCCTGCAAAAATTAAAAACACCCACAAGAAAAAAAAAAGTATAGACATGGGTGTGCCCTTATCTCAGTTGTGATTACTTTGGTCTGTTGTGTAGAGCGACTGTTTTGGGCTGTTGTGTGGGCAACCTTGGTTTGAATCCCCGCAGAGCTGTTATGAAACCTTTGTCTTGGGAGTTGTCACGGCTAGCAACACACGCTGGGTCCAATCATTCTGAGGTGGATGCCCGATTTGTTATCCCAACGGTGCTACAAAGGGCGCTAGACCCACAATACCTCTCTCTCTCTCTCTCTCTCTCTCTCTCTCTCTCTCTCTCTCTCTCTCTCTCTCTCTCTCTCTCTCTCTCTCTCTTTCCCTCTGCGCAAACCTTAGAGGTAAAGAACAACAGACATAAAACGCACACAAGAACGAACGCACAAGGACTGAGCAGATGGCCTGCATTGTGCTGCGGAGGAAAGGAAAGAAAACACCAATCAATAGCTTGGTGTAAACAGACTCCCTTGCCTCGGCTCCTATAGGGGTTTAGCGCGTTGTTCTGCAATGAGAACAGAATGTTTCTTGCAGCAGGCACTGTTCTAATGGATGCTTTAAGAGCAATGATTAGAGAAAGAAGAAAAATATTTTGCTGGGAAATATATACCTTGATGGGAGAGAAAGAGAAAGAGAGAGTGAGTGAGTGAGAGAGAGAGAGTGTGTGTGTGTGTGTGTGTGTGTATGTGTATGTGTGTGTGTGTGTGTGTGTGTGTGTGTGTGTGTGTGTGTGTGCATACATGTATGCGTCAGTGCGTTCGTGTGTGTGTGTGTGTGTGTGTGTGTGTGTGTGTGTGTGTGTGTGTGTGTGTGTGTGTCGGTGTGTCGGTGTGTCGGTGTGCGTGTGTGCGCACGCCTATGTGTGTGCCTGTGTGTGCGTGTGTGTGTATATGTGTGTGTGTATGCATATCATATGAGCATGCGCCCGTGTGTATATAGGTGTGTGGGTATGTTGGTGTGAGTATGTCTGGGTACGTGGACTCACGCAACCTCGTGGCCAAGGCACTATAAAACGTTTAGTTTTTTAGTATGACTATGCTAGCACACCAAGAGGGTTGTTTTTTTGCTAAGTAACAGATGTGGTGTGCACTGTAGGTTAACATCAGTTAAGCAACAAAAGGGAAGGATAATGGCTGCTTCAGTAGTGTACTGGTTAGGCCACCGGACTCGTATTCGTGAGATTGCAGTTTCTCTGGGATTCCGGGTTCAAATTCGCCCGTCGTTGTGTTCTTGAGAAAGACACTCAACACAAATTTCTCCCTCTGGTTAACAAAGTTCTATCGGCGATGGACGTAAAATTCAGAGGTGCTGGCTCTTTAATTGATAACATAAAAAGTGTTGTAAGGAACCTTAAAGCTATTACAATTTTTCAATGGAGAAGGAATGGTTGCGTGTAACCCGGACAAAAAAGGTATCCAGGCGTGCGTGACTCTGTGAGACTGTTTGTTAGTATAGAGAGAGGAGAGAAGGGAAGTGGAGTACGAAATAGAGGTGAGAAAGAGACTATACGATGCAGAAGGTGACACTGGTAACGCATCTCAGGGAGTGAAAGGGATAGATGGAAAGAAAAGGGGGGGGGGGGGGGGGGTGAGAGGCAAAGTGGCAGAATGAGTGAGAGGGAGTGGGAGGGGGTAGGAGAGAAAGAGACAATAACAATTGTACAGATCAGTTGAGGGATGAGAGGACCCCCCTCCCCACCCCCCCACACACACACATATAGAAAGAGAGAGAGAGAGAGAGAGAGAGAGAGAGAGAGAGAGAGAGAGAGAGAGAGAGAGAGAGAGAAAGCGAGAGAAAGCGAGAGATGCTGAAAGAGAGAGACAGATATACAGTCGAACCTGTGTAAGACGGCCACCCATTGTCAAGGAGAAAAGTGCCCGTATAAGACGGGTGGCCGTCTTAGGCAGGACTGATCAAGATGAAGAAAACAAACCATTCCTTTCCGAGAAAACAAACCCTTCCTTTCTGAGGTCCCAACCGAAGTTAGTTGCATTGTTACTGTTGTTTTCGCTGGGTTTTCTTTTCTTTTGTTGCTGCTTTTGTGTACGGGTGACAATAAAACGAAATATGTCAGACAAGGAGGACCAAGTGAAACACCCGTACCACCACTCGGACAACAAGCGACGCTTCAGTCACAAGTTCATGCTGACGTCCATTGTTACTTTGTTACAGACTGGGTAAACAGTGACCCCTCCTCTCACTTGCGATTTGTGTATGGGTTCTGGGCGAGGCTTATGGGTTATGAGGGATCACACGCTTCCCTCCCCAACAGCTGAAAATTAATTTTGTTACCTATTGGTCAGCAGTGGGAGGGGCCTACGCAACATGATCAGTTGGAGGGACTACCTAACAACGACAGGTTTTTAGATTATGACGGCTCGCCCACAACGCCAGGGGCCAATGCTTGATTTAGGACAAAGCGTAATGGAGTCACTAAGGCAAGGTGGCCGTCTAAGACAGGTGTTATTGCTTTGTGTGATAGGGGTTGTGTGTTGAAATATGGTGGCCGCGGCCGCGTTGGACAGGTGCCCGTTTTACACAGTAAAATTATATAGAAAAAACGCAAGGGGGAAATGGAAAGTGTCCGTTTGTACAGGTGGCCGTCTTATAGAGGTGGCCGTCAGGGCAGGTTCAACTGTATATATACAAAAAGAGAGAGAGTGTGTCATAAATAGACGGACAAGGAAGTGAGAAAAAGCGGGAGTGGGGGTGAGGGGTGACGGCGATGTTAAAATTAATGCCAAAAAGGTTAGGTTGATATCTAGGATGAAATGAAAAGTGCACTCCTTCGAGGATTAAATTAATTATCAAACTTTACATTTGAGGTTTGAACAACTACATGTAAGTATCTACATAACGTATTGACACTTTACTTTTGCAAACTACATGTATTTATATCCCAGGGGTGACGCGGGAAGAAAAAAAAAACGTCTGTCAACTGCCTGTGGGGAGGTCTAACTTTACAACTTTACAGAATGTTGTAAGATGTCAACGTCTTCTTTACACCCCTCCCTACCCTCCTCCATTTAATTAATGCTAAAAAAAAAGTCAGTGTCAACGCCGATTCTCAAACTCAGTAAAGGTCATCTTTCGCGAATGGCGTCACGGCTGCCCACCAGGTTGGACCCACAGAGAGGAAAGACTAGGAGAGTGCGAGTTTTCACTCCAACAGTATTCCAATACTCCAGTACACGCTCCAGTCCAAAATTATGTCTGGGTCGGCCGTAAATTACTCAAGTGCTTATTTTTGTCTACCCGGTAGGGAGCTTTACCTATACTGAAAATAAAGATTTCGCAGATTTCACCCGTTTCGTTTGTTGCTGAATTGCATTTCTTTCTTTTTTTTCTTTTTCTATGTGCACTAGTCAAATTATCTGAGTATTTCAAATACTTTTTTCTGTTGTCTTTGGCATTATTATTGTTTCTTTTTCTGCGTTTGTGTTATTGTTACGCCTATTGTTAAAGAGCACAATTAACAATTCAAACTTTTAAGAGGATCAAATGGCGCAAAATAAATTCGTGTAATCTGGTCGATGTGTTTTGGAAAAGTTTCGGTAAAGGTCAAATTGTGGAATCAGGTAGTTGTCAAATATTCTCCACTCTGTAACAACTGTTACGTGATTTATATCAACTTTTCTTCTTCTTTTTTTTTTTTTAAACAAGGAAACCTTCTCCATTCTTTCGAGAACACAGTTTAGGGTGAATTTTACTGAAAATGTTGTGTCAATTCAAATTTATGTTACTTTGTAGAACGAGCACGAAATTCACCCAACTGTGGCGACAATGTTCACGTCAATTTCACTTGTTACAGCTGTGACGCCTGCGCCTTCTTAAATCGCACATATCTCGACTTAAAGCAAAATAGAGCAATATTTTTTTCACCAAGTTCAAGACAAATAAACAAGTTTTAATTTGATAGCAATAACTCAAGATGCCGAAATACTAACAAGCGCCTGCTTTTACCAAACTGCGCTACAATTGGCCTTCAACTTACACAGGGAGTCTTCGGTCCATATGGACCCCACATGGGGTAGCCATGACATCGTGCACCAAAGGTTATCTGAACTTATTTTTAGAACTGAGACCTCAACCAGATCTCTACCCAAATTTCTCCATAGTAGTAAGCTCTGATGTTTCATTTAATTATACGTTCAGGACGGCGGGTGGTGGTAGAGATGGGGAGCGAGGGGAATATTCATCTACTTGATTTAGAATGGACTTTTCACACGCATACGGTCGCGATCAGACCTGGATGTTATCACCAGGGCATTGACCCAATTCATTTACCATCCTCGTGTCATTATAGCTGTCTTCAGTCTTAAATGACGCTTCAAACCCAAGGCCATGTCTTTCGGTTAATGCATTCATGGCCGCATGAAAGTAGGGGTATCTTCTCTCGTGTACAAGTAGATCGTCAGAGTAGCTGCAGGTTGCATACAACTATTTTCTGTTAAAATTTATTTTCAATTTATTGCTTTAGCAATACACCTGTGTCTGTAGTGTAGTGGTTAAGGACTTCGCGGTCGCATGCAGGGGACACGAGTTCGATTTTCGAGACAGGTGCATTTATATCGAATATCGCGGTCTTTCCACTGGGATGTTGTATCCATCTCAGCCTGGGTTGGCTTCTATTGGCAGGGTCGAAGCCCTCCTAAGGAATGATCTAATTTGTGTCGACGGGGGTCTAAAAACAGCTGAAATTGAAAAAAAAACCATAACTGTCAAAAAATGACATTGTCCTATGCGTTTTTAGTATGGGCTTAAACCAGAGATTTTCTCATCTAACTTCCTCTATCTGAGCTCCCTCCCACAACATTTGAGGATTACAAAATCGAAGGCAAAAGCTAAAGTTCATTTAAGAAACATACCTTACAGAATGCCTTCTTGATAGTTAGTCCTTCTTATTCATAGTACTCATATCTCATATAATCATATGTTCGTATCGTGGTAGTTTGAATATCTACTTACGTGTTAGTGTTAGCGTAAATTAATCTAAAGAACGCATTATGTATGCACGTTCATGCACGTGCGTTTTGCGTCAATATGAAGGTATTGAACATGTAACGCTCCAAAAGCTGCAGTGCAAAGGGAATTACGCTATAGAAATTATTATAATATTATTATAAGTATTATTGTTAATATTATTATTATTATTATTATTATTATTATTATTATTATTATTATTATTATTATTATTATTATTTTTATTATTATTATTATTATTATTAATATTATCACTATTACTATTAAGATCAGCCACTGAGTACATTATAAATACCTTCAAAATTAAGGAGTTCGGGAATCTCGAAAGACAAAAGTTAGAATTTCACGTGGGGACGTTATTTTTTTTACTCCGTAGGCTATATCCGCCAGAATGTTGGACTGGTTCGGACAGGCACGGTAAAAGCAGCACGCTTCCTAAATTATCTACAGTATGTTTGAGAGGGAGTACGATATTTTCTAATTAAAGAAGTTAAGTTCTTAAATGTAATATATATATATATTTCAACATGTTATAGCTGGACATTACTTTTTAATGGCTTTTTCAGCTCAACGCGTGCTACATAATGTCGGTTGCAGTGCGTACAAGATGGATTCTTATTGTACACTTTATTGTCTTGTCTGTCAAAGTAATGTTACCAACGTACAGTACAGTGAATACAAACATTTTGTAAAAAGAATTATATGTGAGGCAGCGTGGAGAAATCAGGCGCTCGTCAAAATAATGAAAGTCAAGATATTTGCATTTTTCCAAATGAGAATTGTTATAGAACTTTAATATTTTTTGGCTCAACACCTTTCATGCTCTTTAAAGAACATATTTCTTTGTGGATTTTACTGAAAAAAAGTTGATTAAAGGCATAAAAGACGTACATTTTCAGTTTCCTCGGACTCTCAAGCTAAGGAAATAATTCACATTTGGCGGCCATTTTCTTGCTAATTTTACCCCTGAAACAAGGCGACCCCCACCTCCTTTAATTTGCCAATATCTTGGCTTGTATCAAGGATAAAAGGACATTTTTTTCATCAAAAGTAAGGCAAATGGACAGGATTTAAATGACACAATAACTCCACATGTAGCAAAAATGACGAGCGCCTGATTCCACCGCATCGTTACTCATGTAGTATTTCCCCTTCAAATATGAATACAACGAGTTCAATTTGACAAAGTTAAGTTAGTGAAACGTGACATGGGAAGGCCAAATGAGACATGCAACTTCAAATATTAGGAGCATACAACGTGCAAAATTATGAGGTGCTTTCAAATGTGAACATACTATTTCAAACCCGAATATAGAGAGAAATAACATTGCAAGTGCAAAAGTGAAAATAATAATATAACAAGGGCTTAATAACTCCTGCAGCCCTCTTCCTTATCCTCCAAGAGAGATACTTCCTTGAATCATTAATTTATACGAAAGAATTCATGAAATGAAAACTGTTAATAACAGTAGACTAATTATTTCTTTGCCGAAGCAATTAAAGCAGCCCCCCCCCCCCTCCCCGGAACTCGATCGTCTGTCCCTATCACAAGAGATGTAAGAACATTAAAAGTTGTATGAAAATGTCTTGTCACCCAATACAGGCAGTCAAATATGTTTGCATATCCTCCAAAATATCTTGCATATTTGACTCAGTAGCTGCAATGACTGCCTGTTCCGCGATTTTGGCTGCGGTTGTCATTTTTTCTTTCTAGATCTAGTGTTGATTGAATAGACAAGGACGAACTTCGGCCAGGGTTTTTTCGTTTGATAATCAAGCATACACCTGGGACTAGAAATTGGAAGTAGTTCAGGTTCGTTGCTAGCGTATCAGTAGGTGCATTATCTATTACAAAATATGCATCTATTGTATGGTAGGCTATGTTCTGCAAGTGTTGTACAAATGAAAGCAATGAAGCCGTCACCTGCCATTTCTCTGTCAGAAAAGCCATGCTCTGATGAGGCCACCAACATTACTCACAGCTGATGTTATCATTATCTAATATTAAAAAATTATTTGTTCCACGTAGGCCTTGGAGGACAAGCACTAGTCTAGTCCCTATACGAGATCGTCCACGGGTTCGTTTCCTCCACGGGTTTAAACCTGCTTCAACAACATAGATGGGACTCGCTGGCTTGTACATGATGCATGCACCATGTTTCAAATGCACGGCGAAGAGCGTTAATGTTGTCGAAATTTATCTCCTGGTGTTTCTTCAAATGCTTCAATGGTTATAGTAGTCCGTCAAGAAATATTTTGATAGTTGTCCAACTTACATACCAACTGTTCAAGTTTAAAAAAACCGTATGCCACATTTTTCCGTAAATCACCATCGACTTTTTCGGGCTTTTCCGTGGCTGCACAACTAATTTACAGCGCGATCGAAAAGATTTGAGAGGGAGGAAAATATGCGGACACGGAACAGCAAAAAGTCGATTTTTAGTAAATATGTGGCAAACGGGTTTCTTGAGCGGAACCGTCGATACAATTCTTAGAAAACTGGGAGAGGAGGGGGGGGCGGATTCAATTGATCATGTCATGTACATCCAACTAACCAATTTCTATTTATGTCATATTTGAGCAAGCAGTGTTACATTTTTTTAAAATGCGTTCTATTTTTCTGCTATCTTCATTTTGATCTTTGGCGGTGCGTTATAGTCTTAAAAATGGGTGTCAGAACTTGTAATACATCAAAACTTAAGCAATGTTAGATTTGCTCTTGCTGCTATGTCACATTTAAATTAGGAATACTATGTTCACATCATTTGAAGGTGGAAGAGACTATATATAGAAGAAATGTGGGTCTTAAAGTGAGTGGAAAACAGTATCAGGTACATCAGTATGCTGATGACATAGTTTTTATTGCAAATTCAGAAAACGACTTTTATATCTTTTCTTTTTTGTTAAGTTCTTCAACGAGCTCGCAACAGCACAAGAAGTAGCAGTAGAAAGGCACCAGAAAAAGTCAGGAGCCAAGAGAAGGGGGTAAAGTGGGGAGAGGGTGGGGGCAGAAAGTGGAGACGAATGCAAACGACAGAACATGGATTGAGCGCTGCAGGAAAAGAGGTGAAAGGAGAAAATCTTAGAGAAGAAAATGTTCTGTTGCTGTCTGGTTGGGAACCCGGACCAAGAGACGACGAGAGACGACGAGAGCCCCCCCCCCCCGCCCCCCCCCCCCTACATTCTTGAATGCAATGAAAATAGAATGTATGGTAATATCTAAAACAACAAAAAATAATAATTTTAATTAAAAAACCAAAAAAGTAAGTCCTATTTGTAATCTCATTAGCAACGGTGAACATATCCAACAAATTCAACAGTTCAAATATCTATTCTCAAAAATGCCAGATGTACCGCGTGAATAAAACGAGGAACTCCAATAACTAAAGGCAGTTTCAATAAAAATGAGTCCATTCTTGAAAACCATAACTATCTCAATGACAACCAAATACGAATTTTAAAAAGCTAGGTAGGTGTGGTACACTTTTCTACATGGCTGTGGGTGTTATACAAGAATCAAAGATAATGAAAATAAACAGCAACATATAAAAATAATTATTGAGGACTGTTCAAAGTTCATGAAAAGAAACGAGGTCTGATCACAGAGGTCTGGAAGAAGCCTGAGCGGGTAGCTCTAACAAAGACTATTAGAGACGAAGTCAGTTTCTGGGACACTTGAGTAGACATAAAGGCCTTAAATATCTTGCTACTAATTAAATAACCTAATTGTGCTGCAAGTACCGTAAACCTTTTACTAAAGGTAAAAAGAGACAGGAATGGACCAAGAACAGCGCGTTTACAGAATTCAAACAGATTGGCGACGGGCAAGGAGGTGAAATTATAGTAAACTTGTTCTAAGGTCCTTGGTGACTGGAAAGACAAGTATAAAGGATATTTTGGGGGAGCCTCCGAGCAGAGGAATAAGTGACAAACCGTGATTGCCGCTGTCTGTTTCAGATGATGACAGTAGAAGTAAACTTTCACTGCGTCATTTTGAGTTTACTCCAGTGTTATAAAAGTTTCCGCCGTTGTCTTTTTATTGCACCCCGACGCTACTCTAGAATTCCTCTTCCTACCATTTTAAAGGCATGTTTAATCATGTTGATATAGTTTGATTTTGCTTCCTATAGCGATCTTGGTTTTTGGCGGACTCTTTTTGCGGGTTTTTAAAAGTATTTTAACAAAGACCTATTTTACTTCCACCTTTTATTCTCTTGTTCTTCTTGAAAAGATCTCACGGCGATATCCTATCCCCCATGCGGCGAAGAAGTCGTGGCTATCTGAGCCTGTGTCACATAAGCAGTGAAATTACCGTTGGAATTCGTTATCCTTTCAGTGCCTCTGTTTGGTAAACTTGTCTATCCATGTTATTCCTAGGATCTTTCACAGGCGTCTCATCGAGCTTTGTCTCCTGATGTGAGCAAGCTGGCCAGGTATCCCTTTCGTACTGCAGTGGGTTCAGAGCGTACGCCACAAGCACTTTCCTTTTTTGTTCTTGATGCTAAATTACAACCATAATATCAGTTCGCCTCTTTGCACAAAGTATGTTGAAAGCATCGCAAAAACAATAAACTAAGCATTTTAGATAACATCCAATCTACCTATTGGCACATGCACACAAGTAATTAACAAAGCTGTATGGATTCACTACTGCTGACAATGTACACAATCTCATAGATAGAATCGTCAGATGTATCAATGATATTAGAAAATAGATGCTCAAGAACAAATTAAAGTTAAATGGGGATAACACTGAAATATTGTTTGTTCGTAGGAGCGCATGCAATGAAATTGACAATATCAGCATAAACATCAATGGCCATGAAATATCAGCCCAAACTAAATTAAACAAAATTAGGTGTAGTGCTAGATCAAGATATGTCAATGAAATCCCATGTATCCCATCTTTGTACAAATGTACATCTCCAACTGAAGAAAATGGGGAGCATTAGAAAATATATTTCTGTATTATGTCACCAAAACTTTAATAACATCACTTATATTGTCATTCCGCAATTCCTTACTTTCTGGGGTACCTGATTAACAATTACAACAACTACAAAGAGTACAAAATATTGCTGCCAAAATAATTACTAAGAAACTAAAGAGCATGATGATGTGACTCCTATTTTAAAAGAACTAAACTGGCTCCCTGTAAAAGAGCCTATCATATACAAAATCTCTTTAACTTGCTACAAGTGCTTTCATGATCTATCACCTGGCTACCTAAAACAGTTTTTAACACCTTATGTACCTCCTAGAACGCTCAGATCATCAAGTGACAAAACAACTCTTGTTAAACCTAAAATAAATTACAAATCATAGGGCCTACGCTCTTTTTCATATTTTGCCTCACTTGTTTGGAATAGGCTTCCAAAAACTATCAGAGAAGCAGAAAAATCTAGAAATTTTGAAGAAAAAACTAAAAGCATTTCTATTTTCATTATATTTCGATTAGACAGAATCCATCCAAGCTGTAGATTGTTGTGAATGTGTATGTGCGTATTACGTATATGTGTATGTGTGTATGTATGTGTGTATGTGTGTGTGGGTGCGTGCGTGCGTGAGTATGGGTGTGCACACGTATGTAATACTAAGTGCCTGTAAAACTGATTTGTAAATCCATAATATCTTTCATGTTAAGCGCATAAAGCATTGCATAAGTGGGATATGCGCTATATCAATGCAATCCATTATTATTATTATTATTATTATTATTATTATTATTATTATTATTATTATTATCATTATTATTATTGTTGTTGTTGTTGTTATTATTGTTATTATTATTGTTATTGTTATTATTATTATCATTATTATTATTATTATTATTATTATTATTATTGTCTACTCCAAAAAGAAGCCCCTAGAAAGTAAAAATGTTACCAGCAACCTGATCGACAATTTAGTTTCTTCTAAAGTGGAACAAGAACCGAAACCTGATCGTGCAAAATAACCTAGTTCTCGCGTTGTAAGTCTCCGAAAATGGGAACATATATCACCAGAGGGGCGACACTTGCCAGCACAAGGAGTGGACAGGAGGACAAGGTAGACATGGGAATAGTATGATTATGCCGAGTTATGTCGATTTGGAAGTGCACTAAAAGTAGCTTA
>NW_004797666.1:512775-514166 GCF_000002075.1 Aplysia californica
ACACACACACACACACACACACACACACACACACATACAAATACTCACACACACACGCATATACACACTTAAACATGCGCTCACTGATACACCCGTACATCATGCTATCTATCTATTTATTTATGTATCTATCTAGCTATCTGTCTGTCTGACGAATTTTGCGTATGCAGATTCACCCTTTCACCTTTTCTTCATTGTGCCTTGCTCGTTATTACTAAGTCAAGCATGTGGGCCCCCCTTCTCTCCTCTCTCTCTCTCTCTCTCTCTCTCTCTCTCTCTCTCTCTCTCTGTGTGTTAAGGGTGTGGATGAAACACAGGATTCCAGGAACACACAAATGTCTGACGTGTGTTCTTGTGCGTTCCTATGCGTATGCATGAGTTTGTCAGTTTGCCTGTGTTTACCGACCAGCCCTTGGAGAGACGGGTAGTGCATTACAAAGAACTTTTGAAAGGGTGTTGGCTTTCAAAATTCATTGGATGGAGAAATAGCTTCTGCACTGAGAGATGTTCTTTTTTAAGGGGTAAATTATTTTATATGATATAGTTGAAACTGTGTTTTTAAGTTCAACGGCGCAACTTGAGGATTGAAGGTGAAAATTGAAATATCATATTTGAGAAATTTTTCATTGAAATTGGGATGAAGAAAATGTGGATAGACAAAGAGATTGTTAAATGGGAGAATGAAGGGATAGATAGATGGATGGGTAGATGGGTGGATGGATGGTTGGATGGATGAATACAGATAGATCGATCGACAGATCGATAGATCGATAGATCGATAGATAGATAGATAGATAGATAGATAGATAGATAGATAGATAGATAGATAGATAGATAGATAAATAGATAGATAGATAGATAGATGGATAGATAGATAGATAGATAGATAGCAGTAGAGTTCTCGACTTTGTAGCACTTTTTAAGTAAATACTGTGATCTAGAGACGTTATCTAGAACCTACATCTATTGTGCTTAGGTGTATCTCTAAAATGTCTACTTAAAGTCAGGGAACAAAACAGTGTTATGACTTCAAATCAGTAAAAGTAGACTTTAAAATCGCGCTCGCCTCCCCCCTTCTCACTTTCGAAACTTAATTGACTAGGACGGACATCTGAGGTCTGTATTCTGGTTGGAGAGTCATGTGGATCGCCGTGTTATCATACGCAGGAGTCGTTTTAACCGTTTTTTTAAATGGCGGTAGTTGGGGGGGGGGGAGGGGAGGGGGCATCGTTTACATTTTCACTAAATCAGACCATCTTAGGCTTAAAAAATAAACATCACTTTTACTATCAAAATTCCCCATTTTTTATGAGGACGAATGTTTTGAAAACCTAATATCTACTGCCTACTGAAAATGGAATTCATCGGATTTGGTAGTGGTGGCGGAGGGG
>NW_004797666.1:514277-516075 GCF_000002075.1 Aplysia californica
GGCAAGCAGCCAGATTTCCCCTCACTGATTGGAAAAAAGCTACCAATTTGGCACAATTTGACCGAATTTAACTAAATTCCACTGTGACCTTCAAAATGAAACGCGTTTGTATTTCAAGGCCGCGAGTTGAATTGGTTGTATTGTGCCAAAAATGGTCTCTTATATCCCACCCATGAAAGAAAAATCTGGTTGACCCAGACTCAATCCGATATATCTAATTGGCAGTGTGCACTGGGTATTAACGACAAACGATATCGACCGTATAATTAAAGTACTGCACCTTTAATTTTCCACCTACCATCGTGGAGCCTGCCTAATTGCCCTACGTGGCACTGATTTCAACGACCCCTCCGTATCGTTTGTGATTAATTTCATGAACCCCCCCACCAAACTGAATTTTAATTGCAGGACATTCAGCTTTCAATGCAATTTCATGAGCTGTTTTCGCTTTTCAATCTTCGGGGACAGCAGTGTCTTCGTTGACTAACATAGTAATCTAATAGCTTATAACATGGCGCTACATGGACCACAGAAGAGAAAAGCTGGGTTATCAGTAATTTTCATTATAAACAGACGCTTGAATCAGGCTATAGATTCTCGTCATTTTGGTATGGGATTCTAACAATTCGTGGTCACTATTGCCTCTCTCACCCTGCACCATGGTATAGGTCACGGACAAACACTTTCTACCCTTCTCTATCCTGTGCTAGCCTCTTGATGTTGTTCTTTGTCTGCCTACTTTTTTTTAACATCAATTTATGTGATTCTTCTCTAGGTTACACGCGGTCTTCTCCTTTATCTTTTACCCTGTGAACCCAACACTGAGAGTATATCCAATCCATCTCCACCACCTTCTTCCTTCCTCATCTCTGACTGGGAAGTGTCTTGTTTTCCTTAACACTTCCTCGTTGGTGACCCTGTCTGTCCATCTTATCCTCAGTAACTTTTTTAGACACTTGTTAAAAAAACACGGGATCCTCTTTATTCAAGTCTTTGATGCGTTCCATGTCTCACATCCATACAACAAGACTGACTTCACATTTGAGTAAAAATCCCCAGCTTTGCTCGAAATCTTCCAACTCCTATCATAAAAGAATGGGTTTTTTCACAAGGTAAGAGTTGTCACGTTTTTCACCTTCGTGGAAAAAGGCTGCGATACTTTTCTGATTGCGGAACACAAGAACTGGAGAGATGGTCATGTAATGAATACTAATACTTCTGGGGTTCAAATTGGGACTAGTTTCCACTTCATCGTGATCATTCGAGCTCACAAAAAGGGACTGTGTTTTACATACAACACATTACTGTAAAAGAGTTGGGATTTTTCCCTCGAACCACTATCTTTCACACGAGTATGCATTCTGCTGAATTTCTTTTCTTTCTTTTTTGTCCGGGCCACAAGAATAAACTTCCAGGAATTTCAGGAAATGTTTTTCAGTGCAAAATAGCTTCTTGCCAAGAAATCAAAATGCACGATACAGTAGGTTAACCTGCAGGCACGTTATTCCTTCCGAGGATTAAACACAACAGCTGGGCGTATCGGGTAGACCGTCCACGCTGGGGCAGAGATTGGATTTCAGACCATGCGTATAATGCTTATGATGGGACAGACCGTTATCATTCGAGTATTTTTTTCAGTATGATACTTTCTTCTTATTATCTCACTAAAAATCTATCGATACTTCATAACCCACCCACCCTGTCTCTCTCTCTCTCTCCATCCATCCATCCATCCATCCATCCATCCATCCATCCATCCATCCATCCATCCATCCATACATACATACATACATACATT
>NW_004797666.1:519153-520627 GCF_000002075.1 Aplysia californica
TGTGTGTGTGTGTGTGTGTGTGTGTGTGTGATGTATGTGTGAAATGTTGCTCTAAAACCGTGCATCTTCAAGTGCGCGTGTATGTGTTTATGTGTGCGTGCACGTGTGTATGTATGTGTGTGTGTGTGTGTGTGTGTGTGTGTGTGTGTGTGCATGTGTGTGTGTGTGTTTGTGAAATTATGGCCCTAAAACAGTGCATCTTCAAGTGTTGTCGAATGAACAGAATAAGAGTCCTCGGTGAGGGAATTTTTTTCTGAACTAGCTGAGTACCCGGCTTTGCTCGGGGTCGACGACTTGGCGTCACTGCTCCTACTGGTCTACGCCGTGGAGGCATTTTACATCTATATTGCTGTCTAACCTTTCACAATCACACCTGGCTTCTAGGTCTATATTGCTTTAGATTAGGTCTGCCTTGATTAACTCCTCTCTTGATCTATATTGCTTTAGTGTATTGCTGTCTAGCCCTTCACAATCACAAAAAACGGGTCTCACCTTACACCATCACAAAAAGGACTAAGAAAATAATAATCCACGAAAGGGCTGCTACACTGTAAAACGAACACACCAACGATTTCAAAATCACAGAGGCAGTGTTTATTAGCTTGTTCATTTTCCTCTGACAGCGTTAAAACAAATTCTAGCTCATTGACAAATTTACCTTTGGCCATGAAACTTTGCATGGCACTTCTACAGGCTAGCAACCAATAAAAAATTTATTTTGTTTAAATCTTGACCCAGTAATAGAAAAGTTTTTCTCTTTGGGCCCTATATTAAAAACAACTCTTTGGATGCATGCACAGGATCACGTCTCGCTTCACGTACTATAGCGGTGAGTCTCGAAAATTAGTCACCCGTCTCTTGAATCGTGTTTCTTAGGCGAACGTTAAAGAGCGGTAATGAAGGAGAGCTACACTTATTTGTTTCGTTTCTCTGTAGAATAACTACAAAGACCAAAGAAGGACGGGAACTTTTTGTCAAATAAATTGTGCAAATTCAGGAAAAGAATATATTAAACATCGAGCTGCGTCATGGGGACCTATCTATCTTTTTGCAGGTACTTGCCAACTTTCAACTCTGTAGCTGTCGTAGTTTCATGGGAAAGGTGACACATGTGTTTCCAAGTTGCCAAATATATAATAGATGAAACTTGGTAGTTTAAGTTATCACGACTTTAGAATCACGTATTGGATCACTTGTCAGTTATGTGTGATCAGTGAAATCTAAGACTGTTGTACTATTAACAAGATACAGGATTCAAATGAAAACATTAAAAATTTCATCAAATGTCTCTCTTCTTCCCCCGCCCCTACTCACTTCTCTGTTTCTCTCTCTCTCTCTCTCTCTCTCTCTCTCTCGGCATATATCGTGTCCCCTTCTCACGCAGTATCTATCTGCAGTAGCCAGTTGCAGAAATCTTTGTCCCATGCTTTAGAACCCATCCAAGAAGGCAGGTCCGTTTTAAGGTACTCATTTC
>NW_004797666.1:523459-525662 GCF_000002075.1 Aplysia californica
TTCTTCTTCTTCTTCTTCTTCTTCTTCTTCTTCTTCTTCTTCTTCTTCTTCTTCTTCTTCTTCTTTTTCTTCTTCTTCTTCTTCTTCTTCTTCTTCTCCTCCTCCTCTTCCTCCTTCTTCTTCTTCTTCTTCTTCTTCTTCTTCTTCTTCTTCTTCTCCTCCTCCTCCTCCTTCTTCTTCTTCTTCTCAAGCTGAATCGGAAACCATCCTATATTATTAGGACCGCTTCTCGAGTTGGCGCAAGTTGTCACGTAATCTCATATTTACGAGTATCAATTATAAAAAAGCCTGTAAGGTTTTCGGAGGTCTGTCAAAGCTACAAAAGTTACTACAACACAGAAAGTATGGAAATTTACTCAAGTGGTCCATAATAGCACAAAGTAGTCCAACAATTAATGTATTTTTTAAAACATGTTTTTTGATCGTAGCGACCGTTAGCAGTGGAGGAAATGGTACAAATGGAACTGCCGTGAGCCCAATGTCTCGCAAAGTCTCGAAGTCGTTCGCCGGATGGACAAAAAATGCGTGTGTACAGCAAAAAAAAAGACAATAAAGCAATTATTATTAATAAACTTAGACAAACAGTATTAATACTAAATAGTATAGCCATTTATGTGTTTTAACGTTAACAGAGGGAAAAATTAGATCTAGATCTAGCGGTTGCGTTTTCACGTGTAGGGAGAAAAAAAGGAACTGCGGATATTCCGAATTCTATTTTCGTTTTAAACCAAAACATGACCAGATCTGAGCGAAGTTTGAACCAAAACGTGGCTATAGTCCGGACAACACCAAATGGACAACTTTTAGACCTCATTACACAGAAACTAAGAGCCGAATTGTCCTGATTTTTTGCATGTGACTCTGAATTCCCAAAAGTCTAACCAATCTCAATTTTCGTGCACATTCGACAATTATAAAGAGGTGTTTTCTATATAATCATTAATATTTAATTACAGTCTGCGCAGGGATGGTTTTAGCAGAGTACCGTGCTTGCTATAAAAAGTGTGCTGTTTTGAATTTAAGGAGCAATTAATTAGCCTACTAATGATTATATAAACAGCACCTCTTTATTTTTTTGCGCAAATGCACGAAAATCGAGAATTTTTAGGCCTTTAAGAATTCAGCGTCGCATGCAAAAAATCAAAGAGATTCACCACTAAGATTCGGTGTAATGAGGTCGAAAAGTTGTCCATTTGGTGTTGTCCGGACTAAATAGCCGAGCGAAGTGAGGGAAGATTCCATCTGGGGATTGGGTCAGGTAGGCTAGATCTAAGTCTAGATTTATATCTAGATCTAGACAGATTAAGAAAATGCCATCTCGAGATAGGGTCAGAAGCCGATCTCGCCAGATCCAACGGCACGCAGGTCTACGATTTACCGTTGCAAAATAATATAATATAGATCTAAATCTTGATCAAAATCATAGGCATGATCAGGCTAATCGACAACAGCCCCCCCCAGCTCTAGATGAGAGCGCAGACAATCCGCTTCCACATCACGAACTTTCCAGAATGACATCAATTTGTCGATTTTGCAATACCAGGAAGAAAATAAGTCTATTTGCTACATGAATAAACAGGTGAATTTACCACCTTTACACCCACCTCCCACAATTCTGAAGGATCTTCTAACTCAAAGCATCGCTGAGGCAAAACATTTTAGGAAAAACATAAGCGCTTTCAATTCAAGTCTGGCATTTGTTGTTATGTATACTACCAATACTGTCATCTACATGCTGCTTTCTCTTAATGCTGTTTCCATCGCTAATATGTGGGCAGCATGCTGAAATCCGGGCATATGGAGTTACTAGTATCATCTTAAAGCTTGTCCATTTGCCTTGCTTTGGACGAAAACAATATCTATTTATCTTGGATACAAGTCAAGATATTGGTAATTGAAGGAGGAGGGGTGGGCTTGTTTCAGAGGTAAAATTAGCGAGAGAATGGCAGCCAAAGCTGAGTCATTTCCGAAGCTTGACTGCCATGGAAACTGAAAATTTACATCTCTTGTGCCTTAAATCAACTGTTTTCAGGACAATCCACACAGAAATGTGTTCTTTAAAGGGCATGAAAGGTGTTGAGCCACAAAACTAAAATACTATAAAAATTCCCAAACCTGCGAAAAAAAAGCAAGTTTCTCACGTTGCCTTCACATAGTCTCGCCCTGTTCTATGACCGGGTTGATGTACTAGTATATATATATA
>NW_004797666.1:527114-529614 GCF_000002075.1 Aplysia californica
GGAGGTGCTATTCCTATTCTTCTTCTGGAAAAACGAAAGAGAGCTTCAAAACAGACTGCAGCGCCATCTGAAGCAAAGAGCATACTTCCTGCGGACACTTTTTTGGCTGAGTGGCCCATCTTGTTATTCACTATCTTTGGTACGATGCAGTCTGTTGAATAACGTTCAGTGATCAAGTTTTTACACTTGCAAGGACAATCCCCTTCGGACATTTTTCAGGAAATTGTCCAAGTTTATGGTGACAAATGTCTTCGTTATACTGTGACATACTGGGTAAGAAAATTCAAACCTGGACTCATGTCGGTGATGCATGAAGATCTTAAGGGGCACCCATTCTTTGTGGTAACTGAAGAGAATGTATCCATAGTGAAGAAAATGGTTTTATAAAAACGACGTATAACTGTCAAACAGCTCTCAGGGGAAACGGGAATCAGTGTGGGGTCAATTGAAACGATTCTCCATGACCATCTTAACATGAATCAGGTGTCTGCGAGGTGGGTACCCACCCCCCTTTTTTTTTTTGACAAGTGAGCAAAAGAAGCAGAGGATTGAGTCCTGCAAAACTCTCCTTCAAATTGAGTCCAAAGACACAATGACACAAAGTTCTTTAAAAAGGTGGTGACTATGGATGAAACATGGATTTATCATTTTGATCCAGAACTAAAAATGTCCTCCAAGCTATGGAAACCCTTTCTTCTCCCTCACCAAAGAAGGCAAAGGTAACTCCGTCAAGTTGAAAGGTCATGCTGTCGTATTTCTGGGATTGTGAGGGTATCACCATGACTGACTACCTGGGAAAGGGAAAAACAGTCACAGGACACTACTATTCGGGTTTGCTGATAAAATGCGGTCCAACTTGGTGAGAAAAAGGATTGGAAAAAACCGTAATGGGGTCCTCCTACTGCGCCCCTGCGCACAAGGCACTACAAACCCTCCAGACAGCAGAACAGTACTGCTTTGAAATCCTGCCACACCCAGCTTATTCACCAGACCTAGCCCTTTCAGACTATTTTTTGTCTGTTTCCTAATCTTTAAAAAAATACTGAAAGGATGTCGTTTCCATGACAACGAGGACACCATTGAAGCTTCGAAAAACTGGTTAGGGGCCCATTTTGGGTCATTTTTTCTCAAGGACTTTTGAAGGTCAAAGAGAGATGGCAGAAATGTGTTACTTTGCAAGGTGACTTTGTAGAGAAATAAAGGTATGTGTGCCCAGTTACAAAGCTCTATCTTTGTTCCTTCATATTTAGACCAAATACTTCTTGAATCCCCCCCTCGTATGTATGTATGTGTGTGTATAAGCATATGTGTGTGTGTTTGTATGAGTGTGTATGAGCGTGTGTGTGTGTGTGTGTGCGTGTGTGTGTGTGTGTGTGTGTGTGTGTGTGTGTGTGTGTGTGTGTGTGTGTGTATGTGTGTGTGGGTGGGCGTGTGTGTGTCACGTATGATTTCAGTTTCAGGAGGGACAAAAAGGTGTATCTTTGTGGCCTTCTATTTTAGCTATTTTAGAACAAAAAGCAACCTATCACTAATTTCTATTAATTAAGTGAATAAATGAATAAATGAAGAGAGGAATAAATTAATAAATTAATAAATTAATAGATAAATTGCCAGTATTTTCTCCTTTTGAAATTACCTCAATTTACTAATTCCTCTAAATTTGTTTATCCATATAATCAGTGCATTGCTATATTTGAAATTAATGTTCATTTTTAATTGCAACATATTATGTTGAAAAACCCATGTTTGTTGCCCAATCTTTGAGGTGGCGTTGTTATTCCTTTGCCTGATAATTAATTATAAGGAAGTTTGTGGGTGGTGTACATGACCAACCATTAGTTAATTTATAATTTCCGTTTCTGTATTGTTTTCGCTTCGATTAGTTTGAAATAGCGTGTTTGGTTAGCAGTGCCGGCAAAAAAAAGTGAATTGAGGGGAGGGGGGGGGGGGGGGAGCGGATAAAAGATCAGGGGAAAGGAGCTGGGATTTGGATGTCGGTTTTGGGGGGATGATTAACGGGGCCGGGGGGGGGGGGGGGGGGTAAGAAAACGAGAGGGGGGGGGGAAATAAAGGGGGGGGGTAGAAAAACCCTGGTTTCAGGGGGGTGGGGGGGGAAAAGATTTAAAAGGCCCCGGGAATTTAAAACTCCTTTTAAAAGAATCCCAAAAAAAAGGGAAGGGGGGGTTTATAGAGACCCCCGGGTAGGGGGGGGGGTTTTTTATTTTTCACCCGCCGTCTGGTGTGGGCCCTGTCAATATCAAAAGTTATAGGTAAAATCACGAGAAAGAATACTCAGACCTGTGGTGGAAAGGGGAAGGTGAAAAAAATAGGACAATGTACAAATCCGCAGAGAAGAAGGAAGTGGCCTCATCATCATCATCATCATCATCATCATCATCATCATCATCATCATCATCATCATCATCATCTCATCATCCTTGTTTGGAAAGTAGAGTAGGAAGGAAAGTCTTGTTTGAATTTCAGACAAAATAACATGACA
>NW_004797666.1:534614-540531 GCF_000002075.1 Aplysia californica
GATACTTTTAGTTGGTAGGAAATTTTGAATTTTGCCCGGGTGGCGGCCGAAGCCTATTTTATCGATTTTGGACCACCAAGGGATCTTTAACGTGCGCAACTTGCACACGGGCCATCCGAGATTTTTCGCCCTTGTCCGAGAAGGCTAGGTGTAGATCTTTCCTACCAGAAGATCAGGGGTGTGGCAGAAAGACAGCTGTAAGAAGGAGTCAAGGGGTAGCTGTAGAAAGAGTCAGGAGCCCAGAGGAGGGGGCAAAGGAGGTGAGGAGGTGGGGCAGAAAGAGGAGACGAAATCAGGCGACAGAATATTGCTAGAGAGCAGGAAAGGAGGTGAAAGGAGACAATTTTAGAGAAGAAAATGTTTCGATCGCTACCCGGATTCGAACCCGGGACTTTGAATGAGAGGCCAACACCTTAACCTCTAGGCCACGAGAGCCACCTAATGTATTTACCAGCAAGGTATACTGACGTTGTAAATACGTGTAACTATAATTTTCAGACAGAAGGTTCTCATTACAAAGCTCCTCACAAGGGGAGGGTAAGGGGGATAGGATGGCGGGGTGGGGAGGGGGGGAGGAGTGTGCATCGAACAGAGATCATTCCCTCAGTGTTGTCTAATTAGATAATGATATTTCTTTTACTTCAGATTCGGAAATAACCTAAACAAAAAGACAGGATCTTAGTAGAATTTAAATAAATGTTTTGAATTGTTTTAAACACTGTCAAAACCAATATGCAATCCTTCCCTCATTATGGTATCACAGGTGAAAAATTAAGCTTATTTGTAAATCTGTAAAACAGCATTCAAAATTAAATTAATTTAAAATTAGAAATCATGCCGTTAAAAGCCCTAAATACAAAAATCTTCACTTTTTTAAAACAAAAAAACCCGCTAAAAGAGACAGGAGGGGGGTAGGGGGAGGTCGATGGGGGGAGATAGGGAGAGAAAGAGATAGGGGAGGAGTGAGTGAGTGAGTGAGAGAGAGAGAGAGAGAGAGAGAGAGAGAGAGAGAGAGAGAGTGTGTGTGTGTGTGTGTGTGTGTGTGTGTGTGTGTGTGTGAGAGAGAGAGAGAGAGAGAGTGTGTGTGTGTGTGTGTGTGTGAGAGAGAGAGAGAGAGAGAGAGAGAGAGAGAGAGAGAGAGAGAGAGAGAGTGAGAGAGAAAGAGAGAAGGACACGGATTTAGAGATTAAGAACGAGCTGCAATGACCAGATCGTGATACATGCACAGGGAATTTTGTACCTAATAAAACTGTTATCTTAAAACAAAAAGCCGCCAGAAAAACTGTCTTGGGCGTCTAGAATAGCATACATAAACCCCCAACAAGATCACGCCGTCGACACGTTATTTCGGCGTTGTTGCTACAAGCAAATTCAGATCTACAGAAATCCTTGACCCTAACATCTCGGTTAATGAACAGAACCGGCCATTAATTTGCCATACTTAGACTTCATGTACGTCACGGATTCGCCGATTTAACACCGGAATAACGTCTGTATACTCACAGCGAAATACGGCCTATGGAATTGTTAAACTGGCCAATTTCTAGAGGGATTATTTACAAATAAGTTGTCATTTTAAGACATAAAAGTAATAGTTGACGAGCTCACGCAAATGTGTATGTATGTTTGTTTATTTTGTATGTTGTTGTTGTTAGCGATCCAGGTTTATTTTGTATGTATGTGTGTATGTTTGTATGTATGCATATACATTTGTATATATGCGTTTATGTGAGTATGAATGTATGTAATTAGTTAAATAGGTAAATGGGTAGGTAGGTAGATAGGTAGTTAACATGTAGATATATGGTAGGTAGATAGGTAGGCACTTAGGTGGGTCGGTCAGTCGATGAGTTGATCGGTTGGTCGGTTAGTCTTTATGTGTGTATGTTTGTTTGTTTGTGTGTGTTTCTTTGCAGGTCTGTTTGTGGGTATGATGCTATAAGAGACAGCGGACCCTATCGAAGTGCTGTTCACGAAATATTTTAAGTTTCAGTCTGGGCATTTAAGACAATCCTTCCTTTCAGTCTGCTGAGTTGTGTACCTTGGACTAGTTAATTTTAATTGGTGCAACACCGAATAACAAAGTGTATTATTATTTTCATATAAAGCTAGTAAATATCCGAGTTGCAAAATTTCTGTCACACCCATTATCCTACTATGATTTTCGTTACAGCGT
Organism: Aplysia californica; assembly: GCF_000002075.1. Classification (NCBI taxonomy): domain Eukaryota; kingdom Metazoa; phylum Mollusca; class Gastropoda; order Aplysiida; family Aplysiidae; genus Aplysia; species Aplysia californica. The sequence continues at coordinate 536,791 of NW_004797666.1, forward strand.
AAGAATTGAAGATAAAATGAAAAAATATGACTTGTGTGACTTATGAGACTCCCCGGGCATGAGCAGGCGAAAGAAATCATAAACGGGAAGTGTTGGTTTTTATTTCTCACGGTGTTGGCCTAGGTTGAAATCAATGCATCCTACACACAAAATTTGCGTAAAATCACTCAGACAATGTGTCAACACACCTTACGCACTATACAATTTGGTGATTTTTAACACTTGGGTCATTTGTTCACCTGTTTTCAAAATAACAAAACGGACAAAGGCAGAAAACGAACGCACTGTGTGTATGATGCATTCTTCAATTGCGCTTTCTTCTGTAGCAAGGCATGTAAATGTTTGCAGCAGGACCACCTAATGCTTGAACAGGCGTTTTTACATCATAAGAACTGTCTAAGACAGGCCTGGACGTGGTCAACCAGGGGCGACAACTCAATGTCAGATGTGGGTTATTGTAAAACCCATATTCGAAACCCGTTCCAACCAAGTTAATAGACTGTCAGGTACATCGGATTGTCTAAAAAAAACACATTGTTAGACATTTACATGATCGTGGATTTCGTGGCTATCGCCCTTTATGTCGAGCGACTCTAACCCTGTTTCACAGAACAAATCGCCAAATTCGGGCAAAACAGAATCGTATATGGAACCAGGGACATTTGTAAAATGATCTATTCAGCAATGGTTCATGTTTTTAATTCGTCGCATTGATGGAAGAGAAAAAGTTTTTAAAAGAACAGGATAAAGATTTCACAAAGAGAATGTCCCCAAAGTGGACCGATCCGGTGCCTGAAATGTGATGGTCTGGGGGTGTATTCTCTTCTCTTTATCGCACACATTTGGTCACTTTTCAAAGCCACATCAAAGGACGACGGTATCGTGACAAAATTTATCGTCACGCTGACAGCCCAATTTGGCACGATTGATGGAATGTGGTAACAAGACAACGCACGATCCCATGCGGCCATGATTAGCCAAAACTCTTTCCAAACTCATCAAATCATTGTTCTGGACTGGCTTGCAAGACAACAAGCCTTAACCCTACAGAACGTCTGTAAGATGATCTTGACTGGAGGATTAGAAACAGGCTGCACTCTGAACAAACTTGTCAGGAACTAAAGGGAGCACCCGTATGATAAAAAATATTTAATTTCGATGCTACGTGAAATAAACCAACAGAAAAGATTAGGGTTGTCAGAGGCTGTATTTTTGGTTTTGACGTCAGTGCTGATATTTCATGACCAGAAACTGGAACAAATTGCGCTGTGTTTATAAGGCGTTGTAAGACACAAGATTGTTTTAACCTGAAAAAAGCAAATTACATTCTGAACGTGCAGTCGAACTGCTGCCGGGTATTTAACAAATTCAGACACCATGCAAATATAATCCTTTCTTGACATGAATTCTTTGCACAGCTGAAAATCTTGCTTAGAAAAATTAGTAAAAATATTTATGAGTTTACAGACGACGGTGTTCAGCTCGAAATTACTGGGCTGTTGATTTTGCTTGTTAGTTTGTTGGGATTTTTTTCTCAGATTTTTTAAAATAGTCTTCTTCGCTATACGTAGCATAGTTTGTTGCAATAAAAACTGACATAATACTGTAATAACAACAACAACAATAATAATAATAATAACGAAAATATTAATAATAATAATAATAATAATAATAATAATAATAATAATAATAATAATAATAATAACAATAGTGATAATAATGATAATCATCATCATCATCATCAAAATAATGATAAAAAGAAGAAGAAGAAGAAGAAGAAGAAGAAGAAGAAGAAGAAGAAGAAGAAGAAGAAGAAGAAGAAGAAGAAGAAGAAGAAGAAGAAGAAGAAGAAGAAGAAAAAGAAGAAGAAGAAGAAGAAGAAGAAGAAGAAGAAGAAGAAGAAGAAGAAGAAGAAGAAGAAGAAGAAGAAGAAGAAGAAGAAGAAGAAGAAGAAGAAAAGAGAAGAAGGAGAATTATTTATTATTATTATTATTATTATCATTTGTATTATAACAATAATAGTAATAATAATGATGATGATGATGACAATAATTACCATAATTATCATAATATTGATATCATTATTATTAATATTTTTATTATTATTATTATTTTTATTATTATTATTATTATTATTATTATTATTATTATTATTATATTGTTATTAATATTGTTATTGTTATTATTATTATTATCATCATCATCCTCCTCCTCCTCCTCATAATTACCATCATTGTAATAATAATAATAATAATAATAATAATAATAATAATAATAATAATAATAATAATAATAATAATAGTAATAATAATAATAATAATAATAATAATAATATCCGTGTCTATGCAACGTATACCCATGCTCTGTAGCATGTTCTGTACGCTTTACAGCTATTCTAACTTACCCCAATAGACCCTTGAACACTCAGAAACATCAACCCATTATACAGTGATGAAATATTGTGGCTTCAGTTAAGACAGTGTGGAAAGAGAGTTATTTCCTATTTAGTTACTGCGCATTCGACAAATCTGTCACATCCAACACAGAAGAAGGAGACTGAAGGACGAACATCAAAACTCGGAATTCGAGAGTTGGAAACCTTTGGAGACTAGGAGGAAATAGTGTAGATCTAAAGTGTCATGATACATTGTATCAAACATCCACATCAAAAGTCTGTAGACTTTGACATCCAGCTATCAAGCTTTAACTCTTGAGAACGAAGGAAACACATTAATAATAAGTATGATTATATCCAACCAGCAGCAGACCAGAGGCACATTTCGAATCACCATAATAATTCAGAGACATTAATTTGCATATTCATAGTATGCATGTTTTTCTTCTGCCTCATTAGAGTTTCGGCCGAAAAAAATGTAATGAAAAAATGTGCATAAATAACACCACAGACCTTGAAAGTTACAATATATTCGAGTTATATATATAGTGTGCATAAATTGAAAACTCAACAACAAAATGCATTAATGTTTATTTCAACAGCAGCCTTAACACAGATGATATGAAGCCTTTTTAATATCTTTCTTATTAAGCTTTCGGTGGTAAGTATCTGCGACTGTGTGATCTTACAATTTGTGTGTAAAGGGGTGGGTGGGTCACTTAAAAATGATGTTTATCTTTTTTTCTACACGTGATTTTGTATAGCTCATCAGTCCTTTTAAAATCATATCCGGAGATCTTGCTGGCATTCTTTATGATTCGGTCACATCTTTGTACGTCTTGCATCCTGCAGTTCACAGCCCAGCTCAAATACAGTACAAAAGAGATAATCTTTTCACCAAACAGTTTGTTAATATGAATTATTCACCCCCATCCCGCCCCTTCACTCCCCCTTCACTAAATGTTTTCGAGCTAGTTAGGTCTGAGATCGGCCTTGCAGAGTGTACGGCCTTACACGACAAAGTCGTTAATTTTGTGCCCAAAACACACTATTTAAATAACGGACTACGTTGTATAATGTGCATTCGTTAATTAAAGTGGCTGAGTGGATGGCGGGTCAAGGTCATGTTCTTTCTAAATACGTTTTGTTTTTGCTCTCACTGGGTTTGGAAACTTGCCCGGACTAGATGGTTCACTAGAAATAGCCCTTTTAATGCGTCAGCTCGGAATTTCAAAACAAAAAATGTACAAAGTAGACTTACATTTCTCGTAAAAAAATGTTTTCAACTGCGAATAAGTAAATGTTTTTTGGGGGTTCTTTTTTGGTTGGGGTTTTTTTTGGAGGGG
>NW_004797666.1:540631-542727 GCF_000002075.1 Aplysia californica
TTGCCTGAAGCTGCGAAGATGTTTGAGGTGGAGCTGCTCAACCCAAGTGGTGGGGCAGCCCTGGGCCCTGGAGCACTGGCTGAGGTCAACATTGAAGCTTCTGATGGGGCTTTTGGCATCTTTCAGTTTGCTGATAGTGCTCTTGATATTAAAGCTCCTGAAGAGGATGGTGATACCTTTAATATTGTTAGACTGCAGGTGAGCTTTGGTCTTCTGGACAATCTCTGTTCGCTATGTTTAAGTAGATCCCATGTGCCTTCTTTGTCTTGTTGGAGGTTACTTGGAAAAAAATGTTTTACCCTGGGATAAGGTCAATGTTTTTTGGGGGATCTGGCCACAGACATTAAAGTTTGGGGGGGGGGGGGGGGTGGGGGGGGGGGGGTGTTTCCGAAAGATTTAAATAAATAAATGATATAATTGCTTTAAGTATATTCAAGTATTTATGTTAAGCGGAGGTTTTGTTTGCTTCAGATGTTATTTATGTTTATGAACTTTTGTTTGATAAATTTTAATTGACCAATTATTTTTGACCAAATGAAACCAATTGTTTTTATAACTGGCGCAGATTTTCTACCGAGAAATTCTCGCCTTCCAAATCACGAAACAATTTACCTGTAAGGTTAAAATCGTCGTTAAATGTACAGTTTCACCCTAACATTACACATTTCGACAGAAGAAAACAAGGCTAATCATTCAAGTTCATGTTTAAGATTTTTTCGCTTTTATTTCATTTCTACTGTTGAAATTTAAATCACTTCCTCCTGACGCAAGTGACCTCAAGGTTCTAGTTTTGTTTTTGTGTTGTTGGGCTATAGAGGAGTTTGTTCGGATGTAAGCATTATTCTGTCTGCGTGGCCTTGCCAAGGAACTATGACAAGAATAGCAATGATCCATTTCATCTTGGGGAAAGTGAACTTCATCTATTGCAAATAAAGGAAGCCATAATAATGCCTTGGCTAGGTGTAGAGATGCTCCAAAAGTTCTTTTGGAGTGATTAGGATGCAGTTATGATAGATATATCAAGATGTCTATTTATGTCAGTCCCATTGCTATTTGGTGAAATGTTTAAGACATTAATTGTATTTTCTAAGATCTAGCTTCACTTTAACTATACTCACAAGAACAACCGCTGTGGTTTTAAAAAAAGGAATTGGGGGTGGGGGGGTGGGGGCACATTGTCATGAAGATTCTTTTCTGTATTTTCACCAATAGGAGAAAAGGAAGAAGAAGAAGAAGAAGAAGAAGAAGAAGAAGAAGAAGAAGAAGAAGAAGAAGAAGAAGAAGAAGAAGAAGAAGAAGAAGAAGAAGAAGAAAAAGAAGAAGAAGAAGAAGAAGAAGAACAATAATCACAACAACGACAACAACAACAACAACAACAACAACAACAACAATAACAACGACAACAATGGTGGTGCAAGCCACGTCAATTGATTGTGCCAGTTGATGGTGCAAGTCAATCAGATGATGATGTCAGGTATGTCAGTTGACGACACAAGATGATGTGAGTCACGTTAGCGGACGATGAAAAGATGAAAACCATGTCACTTGATGGTGGGAATTGTATGACGCCAGCCACGCAGTTCAAGGTGAAAGCCACGTCGGTCTTTGGAGCAATATGAGCCAGTAAATGTGCGAAATGTGAGTTTGTGCTGTTAATCCTGTCAGTTCATGACGCAAGCCACGTCAGCCACTAAAGTAAGTCATGGCCGAAGATATGTCAGTTGACGATGCAGGTCATGCCCGTTGATGCAAGCCGTCCCTTGATCATACAGCGAAAACTCCAGGAGCATAATACTATGAGAAACGTTGTTCTTCCCCCACTATCTAATTATTCCTTTACCAATCTTCATTCGTCCAAAACATAAACTTTCTACAGTCCCAACTGGACCACCCCCCCCCCTAACACACACACACACACACACACACACACACTTACACACAATTATCATGGTTTTATCGCCCCCGCTTCCCTTCCTTTTCTACTAATATCCTTGACCCCGAATAAACCCAATTTTTTTAACCATGATAAAAACTATCGTGGGGTGCCTGAAAAAAAACCAAGTTTTTCAAGAATCTTTTGTTCTTGTTACTTGCCT
>NW_004797666.1:542888-554513 GCF_000002075.1 Aplysia californica
AAGAAGAAGAAGAAGAAGAAGAAGAAGAAGAAGAAGAAGAAGAAGAAGAAGAAGAAGAACAATAATCACAACAACGACAACAACAACAACAACAACAACAACAACAACAATAACAACGACAACAATGGTGGTGCAAGCCACGTCAATTGATTGTGCCAGTTGATGGTGCAAGTCAATCAGATGATGATGTCAGGTATGTCAGTTGACGACACAAGATGATGTGAGTCACGTTAGCGGACGATGAAAAGATGAAAACCATGTCACTTGATGGTGGGAATTGTATGACGCCAGCCACGCAGTTCAAGGTGAAAGCCACGTCGGTCTTTGGAGCAATATGAGCCAGTAAATGTGCGAAATGTGAGTTTGTGCTGTTAATCCTGTCAGTTCATGACGCAAGCCACGTCAGCCACTAAAGTAAGTCATGGCCGAAGATATGTCAGTTGACGATGCAGGTCATGCCCGTTGATGCAAGCCGTCCCTTGATCATACAGCGAAAACTCCAGGAGCATAATACTATGAGAAACGTTGTTCTTCCCCCACTATCTAATTATTCCTTTACCAATCTTCATTCGTCCAAAACATAAACTTTCTACAGTCCAACTGACCCCCCCCCCCCACACACACACACCACAGAAACACACAAACACTACACTCAATTATCATGGTTTTATCGCCCCCGCTTCCCTTCCTTTCTACTAATATCCTTGACCGTCAATTAGCCACATTCTTTTTAACCATGATAAAACTATCGTGGGTGGCCTGAAAAAAAACCCAAGTTTTTCAAGAATCTTTTGTTCTTGTTACTTGCCTATATTTTCGTAACCTGAAGTTTTTAAGGGGGCTCTCGTGGTCTAGAAGTTAAGGTGTTGGCCTCTCATTCAAAGGTCCCGGGTTCGAATCCGGGTAGAGACCGAAAATTTTTCTTCTCTAAATGTTTATCCTTTCACCTCTCTTCCTGCTCTCTAGCAATGTTCTGTCGTCTACTTTCGTTTCCTCTTTCTGCTCCCACTCCCTCATCTCCTTTGCCCCCTCCTCTGGGCTCCTGATTCTTTCTACAGCCTTTCTACTGCTACTCCTTGGCTTTTTTTTACTGCTGTCTTTCAGCCACACCCCTGATCTTCTGGTAGGAAAGATCTACACCTAGCCTTCTCGGACAAGGGCGAAAAATATCGGAGGGCCCGTGTGCAAGTTGCGCACGTTAAAGATCCCTTGGTCGTCTATAATCGATAAGAGTAGGTTTCAGCCGCCACCCGGGCAAAATTTAAAATTTCCTACCAACTGAAAAAGTTTAATATGTCCCGTGCGCTCATATGACCGTTTGCGGTTGCGAGCGCCGTAAAACACTTACAAAAACAAACAAAAAAAGAAGTTTTTAGAATTAAACCTGCCTCAACATTTGGTAAGAGTGTATCACCCCAATCCATTATCAAACCGTTTTAAAGCCTCTCTCTTGCATGGAGTCGTGACGATCCAACTGTGATTCAGAAAGTTTACAGCAGTACTTCTTTGAGCTCCCTTAAGTGGCCAAAATTGATTACGGAGATTAAATGGGGAGCTTACTTTTACTAAACATTTTGCCTGGAAGCACACTTGTACCTGTTATACAAATGTGTCATTTGCCTAATTATTATTAATCCTTCCTTTGCACAAGAACATGAGCAAAATTGAAACAAGCATAAAATTACAGCTGGATATCTGTCCTGGCCAAATATTAACTTTTTAAAAAAGTGATTTTTTAAATGTTACATATTTTTAATATGTATCTAAAAAGGAATGTTTTTCCCACAACCACAGCCTGATTTGCGTTATATTATTATGGATATTTTACGTTGTCAAGAAAGCACATAAATCATGAATTCCTAGCTTCCACTGGGGTTTTAAAAATAAATTGTTGTTGTCCCCACTGAAGACCTGGTGTTTTTAGCACATCTCATATAGTCGCCATCAGGCGCGGCTCGTCCTTAGAGCACGGTCGTGCAGTGCCGCCCAAAATGTTTTTATGCTCAAATACGTTAAACACTCACAATAATAGAAATAAAAGAAGATAGAAACAAACATTAGCCAAATAGTATATCAAAACATAGTCCTCACTGGCGCCATAACTGTCATTTCTCTGTCTATAGTGCCGTAAAACATCTACAATGCCATGCCAAAGTCCTCGCGCTTTAGCTAAACATAATAGGATATCCAACTGTGTAACCTGGCCTATAAATTGCTCTTGGGGATAACCCAAGCGATGATGACACTCGTAGCAAGTTTGGCAGTACATTAATATTTATAAGACGGCACATCTCAAGTGTGCTCCAGCCGAATAGTGACGAAACATAGCCTTCAGTAGGCAGTCTAAAAGTAAACGCAATAGACGGTGCGCTATTCTTTGCCAACATTATGTGAGCCCCGGAGCAATCCAGCGGAGTGCTCAAACTCTGTGATCGTTAACATGAGGGAAATGAATGTGACCGTTCTACGAGTTGTGCCTTTGAATGGTTTTGTAGTAGAGTGGTGAAATTTATTACTTGAGTGTTTAGTTCCAATACAGAATGCACGAAATTGATGTTTAGCCAACAAATAAATTTAGTACTAGAAATCAAAGCGACAAGTAAAAAGAATGAAAATAAAAGCCCGAGGTTCTCCCTCACCAACCAAAAGATCCTAAAATTATACACCGTCTCTTTTACTATGCCCTTGACTATCTTCGGCATGCGATATCTTAACTGTGCACGTCCACTTTTCAGCCCCACGAGCCGCCCCTGGTCGCCATCTAAGTATCTTGATGTTTTGTGCGAATGTACGCTTCAGCGAGCTTTAGTGTAAAACTAAAAGTTGCCTTTCGAGGTCCAATAAGGCACCTAGGGAAGAGGAGGGGTGGGTAAGGGTTCAAATTATTAATTCGGGCTGATAAGTCGACCCAGATAAATGAAAAAGCATGTTTCACTATATACTAGGCTACAACTGGACTGACCTCCCTACACCTATCATTGACATCCTCGCAATGGGTTCATCTATAGCCGCCTCTTCAATTTTTCTACTCATGATCTGAAGCTGTCATTCACATGCATAATATTATATTCATTTGAGAGCTATGGTATTAAGTAAGAATAAGGTTGTTAACCAGGAAGAAGTGAAACTCAATTATTAATTGGAGATTCCGAATATACCTTTGGTTTCACCTCAAAGCTTTAATCAAAATCAAATACGAAATTAATTTGTCTAGGTTGTCGATCCAAACGCTTGTGCTCTCCTTGGCCTCCGCTTGAACCATGTTACTTAATCACGGAAGTAATTTATCCTTCAAAGTGACTGAAAAATGAGGTCCACGTTTATATGTACTGAGAACCTTGAAGACCCCCCAAATGATTCTTCTTCTTCTTCTTCTTCTTCTTCTTCTTCTTCTTCTTCTTCTTCTTCTTCCCTCTGTCTGCCTCTGCCTCTCTTTCCATCAAACTTGCCTGTTGTTAAAATATTCTCCAATGCTTCTTTCCGCATTGTGTGTCCGAAGAAATTTGCCTGTCGCTTTCTTATTTTCGCACAAGCTGTCTTCTACAATTTGCTTCAACCAAGACTTCTTCATTATTTTTCTAGCTGTCCATGTATTATATTTTAATATTATTATTACTATTACTATCATTAATATTGTTGCTGCTGATGTTGTTGTTGCTGTTGTTGTTGTTGTTGATGATGATGATGATGATGATGATGATGATGATGATGATGATGATGATGATGATATGTCTAGCTATTATTCTGATGCTGCTGATAGACAAGGAGGATGAACACAATTATTTACTTCAGTGAAATAGGACTCTGTAGTCAGAGATGGTTGTCTGTTAAGATTTCTGAATGACTTCGGTTTCTATTTCTCTTCTCATTACGCTGAGACAGTGACGCTTGCAATGAATTCAATCCTTGAGGGCTTGCAGTCTGGTCATTCAACAATTCTTGAAGACGCTATTCATAGATCTACATATTATTTGTCCATTCTTTTTTTCTGACATAAAATATGCAAATTCGTGTTTCAGATGTGCATGTGATAGTGTGCAACACGCCACAAAATGGCCGTTTATCTGTGGATCAGACATATATTGTGTCAATAACGATTTCAAGAGCCAATGCATTGTGGGTTGGTTTTTTTTTAGAATTCGCTTTTTGGAGGTTATTTCTGAACCTGTTTTTATTCAACGTTTGTTACTTTTGTGCTCTGTCAGTACCATGAGAGTTTTGTGTATACCACTCCATTTTGCGCTTTCCTTTTTTTTCTAATCTTGCTTTGTTTTCCTACTGACATGAGAAGGGTTATGGGGTATCAATGTCGGATTATTGTTGTTTAGCATGGCACACTTTTAGAAAGTGAAGTGTAATAAGAAGCTGGCTCGTCTGCAAACGTTGTTGTTGTTGTTGTTGCTGTTGCTGATGATATTGCAGTAGTGGTGGTGGTTTCATCTCATGCTAATATATTATAATTAGCATATTATTTAATATTTATGAATTATTTTTAACGGGGCATCATCTTCCAAGAATAGTTCCCTCTCTAGTCTCTTGCTAATTCCTCCTACTTTTGCACCCATCTCCCGCTCCTCTACTTCTCTCTCTCTCTCTCTCTCTCTCTCTCTCTCTCTCTCTCTCTCTCTCTCTCTCTCTCTATCTATCTATCTATGTATCTATCTATCTCTATCTCTCTCTCTCTCTCTCACACACACACACACACACACACACACACACACACACACACACACACACACACGCATTTATATATATGTATATATATATATATTATATATAAATATATTTATATATATATACACAGAAACACACACACACACACACACACACACACACACACACACACACACACACACACACACACACACACACACAGACACACTAACTCTATGACTGAGGGCGTGCAAGCCTAATATGTTTAGAGAAAAGTCGAGCGATAAAGACAATACCTGTCAAAGACAAAACAGAAAAGCAGGGAAGTAGACAGAGATAGGGGAGAGAGAGAGAGAGAGAGAGAGAGAGAGAGAGAGAGAGAGAGAGAGAGAGAGAGAGAGAGAGAGAGGGGGGGGAGAAGTGAGTGAGGCAAGAGAGAGAAAGAGGGAGGAAAGATAGTTTGATTGAAAAAAGAGCTGGGGTTGAGTGATAGCGTTAGTAAAGAATCATTTCTTTTACAGGACACTTGTTAATGAGTTTTGAATGGGGCAGAGCGTTAGTGGAGCTGAATAACGACGCTGTCCTTCCAAAACGGGAAACAGTGGCAGCCCTGTCCAGACAATGATCTAGTGGTCGATATTCCTAATAGGGCATCATCTTAAGAATAGTTCCCTTTCTTGCTCCTTCCTCCCACCCTCGCTCCTATCTCTCTCTGTCTCTCTGTGTGTGTCTCTCTCTCTCTTTCCCTCTCTCTGTCACTGTCTCTCTCTTTGTCTCTCTGTCTCTGTCTCTGTCTCTGTCTCTGTCTCTGTCTCTGTCTCTCTGTCTCTCTGTCTCTCTGTCTCTCTCTCTTTGTCTCTCTCTCTCTCTCTCTCTCTCTCTCTCTCTCTCTCTCTCTCTCTCTCTCGCTCTCCGCTAAATTGGATTTGAAAAGTTGTCTGTTTTGTAAAAATCCTAATCGTACTAACCAATCGAAGAACATATTAATATTCTGTATACACCGTATAAATAGGTAACCAAGACAACCTTTCAATTCTTTCAAATGATGTCAGTGTTATGACAAAACCATGTAATAAACTGAACTTCATTTTTCTAGAACAAACACAAATTAATATGAGTTAACAGTGTTTGATTGGTTTGTTTTCTCGGTATCTTGCACCAACGACGGATAAATCCGTCACAAAAAGCACAACTTTCAAGATGGAAATAAAAAAGAGACTCATTATTATTTTAGGAGAAAAAACAAATTAGCATTTTAATTTTTTTGTTGTTGTTCGAAACATGCTCAAATTGCTCCGAAAAAGTCTTGATGATCAGCATTTTTCTAACTCCTTGAAAAGGATGTAAAATGTATGGGCTGCCAGCGGTAGGGACTATTTGCTTCCAACCCAAGTTGGAGTTCTGGGTGATTATCGTCTGTCTCGAAGCGTCGGATACCTTGGTAACAATGTAACACGGATGAAAAACGTGTCTCGCTACTATGGCTGATTAAAAGTCGAGTTGACCTCCAACCCTCCTCCTCCCCCACCCATTTCGAACCTGACTTGACCCGCTACACATATTCGAGTCTTCCACTATCTTTGGGTCATTTTTTTTTTCGTGTCAGTGACGTCATGAGCAAATGACGTGTTGAACGTATGTTTAAAATTGGAGAGCCGAAATTTGCTTTCACCAAAGACTTTGCTACAAAAAAATATAAATGTTTACTCGTGAACAACTGGCCATGTGAAGATTTCTCTCTACATTAATCAAAGACGAAAATATATCCTCTCTACATAGCCTACTTCTAACTAGACTTAACGTAGTAAAAGAACAAAGAATGAAATTTTCTCCTACAGTGTTTGCTAATAGAAATCAAGACACTATCGTCGGTGGTGTGGCGTTTGGACTCTTTGCCGACGCGTGCATATGATCTGTGTTCGGCTCCTGTGTTGGGGGAATTTTTTATCGAGTATCTCTGTCTTTCTGCTCAGACGTTGTATCCTCCGTTGGTCCTGACAGGCAGGGTCGAAGCCCGCCTCCTAAATGGTCTAAATGTGTCGATGGGGGCGCTATCATCATCACAACCATCGCCTTTCTCACCCTGAGCCAAGATTTAGCCACGAACACTTAATACCATCCCCTATCCTGGGCTTGTCTTTTGAAATACGTGGTGCGAACATCCCACGACGCAATCGGGAGACAGCTCTTCGGTCAGTAGAGTACGTCCTTTCAGCGTCGTCACACGAGGGTCGCCGTGGCATCGTTAGCGCTTTTAACGTATTGTTATTAATGGGGGACTCAAGTCAATTTTTAGCATACCCAAATGCTGGATCGGGCCGATCGCCCGACTCGATCTCCTGAAACTGAAAACAAACACGTTTGTTTTTGAGGCGATCGAGTCAGGCGATAGGCCCGATCGGCCGATCCCATCCGTATTGGGCACCACGTATCAAGGGTTTCCTTGACACCCTCGATCCACATTTTGGGTGGCCTTCCTCTTCGAATATGGGTAAAAAGGAAAATAGTCGCGATGTACTACTTCGCAGGTGCGCATGTGCAAGCACAAACACATAAATGCACACACATGCACGCGCGCACACACACACATACACATACACACACATACACACCCACACACACACACACACACACACACACAAATACACACCTAAATGCATACATAAACACTCTACGCCCACCCATTACTTTGGCAGACATGTTTGTGCCCCAAAGCACAAAGAAAAATTAACAAACTCCTGAAGGAGTCAGAGGAGGAGGAGGAGAAGGAGGGGGGAGGTGTCCGATAGTAGAACTTTTATTTAAAAAATTAAGGCCACGAATTTTAAATGATACTTGAGACGTGCCGACCGAAATCTGCCAAAAATTGGGAAGGAATTAACGTCTTTGATATCCATTTGGCGTATCCATAAGTAGAGTATAACGATGTACCTCAAGAGGTAATAAAATGGCGGGTATTTTTTTAAAGTTATTTCGTTCATTGTGAGTGAGGTAGATCAATAAGTTGTATTTTTTTCTATCTTCTCTTTACATCCTTATCTAAAAATTTTAAAGTGCAGTTAAATGGAAGTTAAAACTATGAATCAAATAACTATAATACTGCAAGTCTCAATACTAGTACTTACGTAATAATATTTCTTACGTCAAACCCCTGCTCATTATCACTAAAATTCTAATCCAAACCAAAACCTAGCATAGTACCTCAAGTTCCATGCCGTCTGAGAAAAATCCACTGTGGGTTTTTTTTAAATAATGTAATTTTGTTTTTGTAACGTTTTGTTTTTAAGACCGAAAAAAAAAAGAAATAGAAGGCCTACTATGTGTATCTGGTGACTACTTACAAACTTGGCAGGAATGTGGATGATAATACAACTTGTCATCCTAATGTGGTTCCAATTTTTTCGTGCTTCCTAAAACATCCAGTTTTGTCTCTGTTTACGGAGCGTCGGGCAAGACGTCCAAGCAAGACGAGAATAAAAAAACGGAAGAAAAATGAAAGATAAAATACCCAGACAGACAGACAGACAGAAAGAAAAGGAACAGTCCAGTTTTGACTGGCCAATGACCCGGCTTCCTTAAGAGGCGTTATCTTCACCATCACTTGACTTGTTTTGACATCCGAACAAAGCGCAAGGTCTAATGGGACTCTTAATGGAGTGCCGGTGGTGAAGCAATTAATATCAAGGCCACCAACAAGGAAGTGTTCTCCTTACACCTCAAGATTTTAGGATTTCATTGCTTTCTTTTTCTGAGCAGAAGCAAAATAAAAACGTTTAAAAGTGGAATTATGTAAATGTAAAGATAGTACTGATGGCCCTTATCTGTGTGCTGGTTAAAAAGAGAACTGGTGTTTTCATACTCTGAAATGAGATAGTTGAGTTACTGAAGTGGGAGGGGGTGGAGAACGAGGGAGGAAATAGTGGGAGGAGGAGGTGGGTGGGAGGAGTGGGAGAAGAGGAGAGGTAGGGAGAAGATGAGGAAGAGGGGTAAAGATGATGATTACAAATAGAAGGGTCAAGAGAACGGAGAAATGGTAATAGATGAATTCCCAACATCGGCGTGAAGGGTGAAGATAAAACATTCCAATGGGTATGTGTGTGTGTGAGTGTGTGTGTGTGTGTGTGTGTGTGTGTGTGTGTGTGTGTGTGTGTGTGTGTGAGTGTGTGTGTGTGTGTGTGTATGTGTGTGTGTGTGTGTGAATGAATAGAAGACCTGCTTGGTTTGGGGGGGGGGGGGGGTGAGAGGCAGGTCTTATCTCAGAGTTAACCATGAATTATCTTTGAACTTGCATCGTCTGTTTACTTTTGGGGAAATCCATCGTCAGGTTTTCGAAAATAGCTTGACATTTCAATTGTTGTGAGGGTTAGTTCAACTCAATAAATAGCTGACTTGATCTTCTCACGGTGTTCTTAAAACATGGAGCCTGAGACAGTAATTTATGCTCAAAGTTTCTAGCGATCCTAATTTGATGAAGCTGGGCAAAGTGAAGACGGGTGGATTTCCTAACCTCACCCCGGCTGGGTTAAAGTCTTCTTCGGAAACGCAGTCATCTTGATTTTCAAATTTTAAAAATAATTAATGGCTTCTAGAAAAATCTCACAATAAAAACCAGACCATGGAGTAGTCCAATGATAGGACCCTCCAAACTATTCGGTACTAATAACATTAAAATATGGATTGTTTTAAAACGCTTGTTGAATAGAAATTTTATTTTGGCCAAAGTTCTGTAAGAGGAAACTAACGCTTGATCAAACGTGTAACCCACTTTCAAAGCCGAGGAAAGTAGGACTTGAATTCTCCTTTAATATTACCTGACATTTTAAACAAATTAAAGTTGGCATACTTATTTTTGTGTTAACTTTAGAATGATCACATGTGGTCTTTCAATTCGAAAATTGACGTTGGAAAAAGGGGGGGGGGGCGGTGATAATTGAATTGGGTTGTTTTTTGTTTTTGTTGTTTGTTTTGTTGTTGTTGTTGTTGTCTTTTGTTGTTTTGTTGTTTTGTTGTTGTTGTTTTGTTTTGTTTTGTTTTGTTTTGTTTTGTTTTGTTTATTGTTTTTTTTTTTTGGGGGGGGGGGTAAGAGAAAAACAACACACTACAAGACAGGCGTCGTAAAAATGGAAAACTAGAAATGATCTTTGAAAGTATGCAATAATCCCCTCCCCCTTTCCCCTGCCATCTTTTCGAAATAAAGAAATGTCATACAACCTCCCCCTACCATCGCCTCAATTCCACCCTTGCCCTCACCAAACTTCACTCAGAGTTTGATATCAAGAGTTGCACTTCGTATTCTGAACAAAATACTAAGCTGCAAATCTGAGTCATCTGCACGATGACTACGCAGAATGACACCGTTTGAGTTTGGGTAAAGTGAAGCACATCGACACAATAACGGTCATTTTGGCTTGGAAAAAGAAAACAAAAAAACAGACAGAAGCAAAAGAGGGAAAGCAAAGAAGAGGCGCTACGAACGACGCCCTCCAACCACCCTCTCTGAAAGACGATAAAGCACCTGTTTCTTCATTCCTGCATTGGATCTGCTTTCGTCGATAAAGCTAGCTCTTGAAAGCATGAATACCCATGCCTGGAAACAACTAGGGTGCGTTTTATGTACTTGAAGGTTTTAATTTATAACAGAAACTCATTAAAAAAGCAAGAAATCTCATTATCTCATCTTTGTTCACTTTGAGCTTTTAAATAACGCTATGCCATATCAGTATTGGACGCTT
Organism: Aplysia californica; assembly: GCF_000002075.1. Classification (NCBI taxonomy): domain Eukaryota; kingdom Metazoa; phylum Mollusca; class Gastropoda; order Aplysiida; family Aplysiidae; genus Aplysia; species Aplysia californica. The sequence goes on from NW_004797666.1 coordinate 553,274, forward strand.
ACAAAATACGGAGAAAAATAACTAAAAAATTAAAAAAAAGATACATATACACGTAAAACACTTCACACTTTTCAGTTGATTAACACCACCACACAGTCTAATGCGTCTTTTATGTTCGGGACCTAAAGGATCGCATCTACTGGCATGCAGTATTCTAAAAATAGTTTTCTGAAAACGGACGCTCGTTTTAGCTTCCTATTTATTCCTTTCGGGGTAAAAGTAAACAGCTATCTTTTCGGAATCGTCGTGTCCACTTTTCATAAGGACACTTATGGATCGTTATGACGTCATGTGCGAAAGACTCTTCAACTTATTCTTAGACTAGGGAATTTCATAATTTACGTTTACCCGTTCTGGAAACGTGAAGGAGGCTGGAAGAAGTTGCTCCTATATTCGAATTAGCTAATTAAAGCTCTGGTACTACTACAATCATCATGATGGACAATTCTATGACTGATATTGTCGTACGTGCTTGAACTGCTGACCTGCGACTTTCCACAAAACAACAGAGCGTGAGAGGCCAGCGAGGTCTTGAGATTCAGACACTCACACTCGAATCCTGATCTCAGGTTTGATTATCTCTAGGTCCCTCGCTATTTCTTCATTACCTTATTGTTAGTGTTTTGCGACCCAGCAGACGCAATTTAGATAATTTAGGAGGTAGCCTGGCTCAACCTTGAAAGGAAAACCCTGGCTAAATAAAATACCACACATTATTAGCACATATACGGAAATAAAATTATTTTAAAAAACAAACTCCAAAACATCCATATAATTTTGTTAATTTAATTTTATACCCAGTGCACACTGCCTATCGGATTCAACTGAGCTGAGTCGGAGCCATTCAGTTTATTCTTTATTTTCGTTTGCCTCAAATGAGGATGTTTGAATCCATTTGTTGTGAGAGACGTGATCTATGACATATAAGAGTGGCATTTACTTGTTTTCTTTTCTTCAGCCTTCTTGTTTGTGTGCTCCTGCCTTTGGGGAAAGTGGCCTGCGCCCTTCAAATGATTTATTCACATCAAGTAGTGAGTTTAGCTCAAATTGAAAAGAAAAGACTTTACAAAGAGAAATTAATAAACTGTGAATATCGCAATGCTAGCAAAATGAAATAAATTCTGGTAACCCCCCTTCCCCCGAAAAAAAAATTAAAAATAAAAGTAACACACACACACACACATACACTCACAAACAAACACACACACACACACACACACACACACACTCACACACACAC
>NW_004797666.1:554613-556518 GCF_000002075.1 Aplysia californica
ACACACACACACACACACACACACACACACACACACATACACACACACACACAAACACGGACACAAAATTTGGGGGGAGGGGAGTGTCTGAGAGCAGTTTCAATTCACATTATAAAGATCCTGTTCTTCCTTCTTGGTATGACCTCCCTGCTTTATGGCTCAAAATACCAACCTGTCTTGCTCCCAGACTTTCATTTTTATCAGATTTCGCACCGAGAGCTCTCCCGTTGAGACTGTCACGGCTGTTACAAGGCCAAGTAGGAAGTTATTTTTAGGCACCACGTTTCCACGAATATTCGCCTCGGTGATCGGGTGCTGAGAGAACTCATTTACACGGAAATGTCAAGCACTGTGACGTGGCAAGTTATTGGATGGGTGGTCATGTGGGTGGCTTTGAACATTACACTTTAACGCTGAACCCAGTTCCGCACAACAACGAAACAGTTGGCCAGATATTTCGTGATGAGTTGAGGGGCAATGAAAATAAGAGAAGCCTACCCCACCAACACAACACAATCATTTAGTCGTGCTTTTCTTATTTTCATTGTCTACAACATTCCAGCAAAAGCTGTTGGCCAACTGTTTTGTCGCAGTGCGGTACTGAGCTAATCCAAAATACATCCAATGCGAACATTTCTTGTGTGGCAATTGCGCGAGTTCTTGTTTTATTTGCCGAAGCAACGTGGTTTAAACTATTTGCGTGGCCGTGTAATGACACATCGATTATTTATTAAGCATCAGAAATAATAACAAACAAAAAATAATTTCTTCTTTTCCCTATTCAACTTTAAGATATGCGACAGGGAGAAGTTTTGTAAATAATCAAGCTTGATGACCTGAGCGTGGCTTCTGATGTAAACGCCACAAAAGGGACAGAAAAAAATACTTCCTTTGTCCCTTCTGATACGGAAGCTAAACACGTCACAGAATTTGCATAGAGTTCTTTTTCAGATACCTGCATCAAATATGCTTCTTATTAAATATTTCAAATGTTCTGGTCATTTAAAGTTGTTGTAATTGATATTGAATTAGTGTTATCATTGTCAGAAAATATAGTCCAAATGTCCCGTCAGTTACTGTGAAATAGCCCAAAAGGCAATCCTCTTGCTCAAAAGTCGCTCTTTCTCACACAAGACCGTGAAATCTCCGCCTGTTCCAGGATGGACTGACAACGATCATTATCATTTTAATGTAATGTGTTGTAGCCGGGACGAGAACATTCTGTGTGGAGTTGTAAAACAGGATACAAAACTGATCCCACCGAAGAGAAAATAATACTAATACGAATGTTCGAAGTCGAAGGACACAGAGACTAATTAATTGTAGGTTGAGTTTAGATCTATTTCTTCAAATTATATAATCTAATTATAATTCCTAAATAGTAGCTCTGTTGTAATATGTCCGGTAGTGGATTCATCGGGAGTGCTGGTCTATTCTTTTAACAACTCTTGAATAATTGTTGCCTTATTCTTACTGCTCGCTGCAAGTGATTGAGTGGGTGTAGGGCTATTATACTGTTATATTCAAGTTGAAGAACATAGCGTGGATTTTTGGTGTTCGTCAGGAATAGAATCTAACAAGCTAGCGGTCGCGTAAATTAGTCCTTCTCGCGTGTTAATCAACCCCTGAACGAGAGACGAAAAGACACTTCCAGTCAGGTGTTGCTCATCTCTGTTCAAAGTTAACAAATGGGCTGACATCACTTCTGTTCTAGAAAAAGAAACGTACACTTACCTTTGTCTGTGGATCTTCAAAATCTAGACCAAGTAATTTTATTGTTTTGCTCTCAATTTAGATCTTGATTTAGTGCAAATAGTATGTTCTCACCAAGCTATCTGTTACAACAGGAAATTCGATGTCTCTCTCTCTCTCTCTCTCTCTCTCTCTCTCTCTCTCTCTCTCTCA
>NW_004797666.1:558088-559630 GCF_000002075.1 Aplysia californica
TGTGTGTGTGTGTGTGTGTGTGTGTGTGTGTGTGTGCGCGCGTGTGTGTGTGTTTGTGTATACATACATTATATAATACATAAATACATTTCATTTCATGCATATACATAATATGTATACTTTTAAAGTCAGAAGTTTGTCAAAAGAGGGCAAAATTAATGCCACCTCAAACACTTCCCTTTCTATTGTCGTTTCCTTTGCAGCAAGTCAGAGTCGAATATTTCTGCAAGCTCAGATTTTTTAAAAAAAGTAACACTGCGTATAGGTAGATCAATATCAGGATCAGATTATGAGACATGCGTCTCCTATTTTGTTCTCGGGGACTAAACAATTTAAAGTTCTCAGGTTCACTTTTGTGGTGAAATGCTTTACAAATGGGCGGTCTCTTGTTCTCTAGTAAAAGACGTTGATCCTTGAAGAAAGTTATTATGGCGCTCCACAGTCGCAACCTGTGAGTGAGACTGCAATACTGCTCAGTTCATAATCGAGTTGTCAACAAACTTTCCAGCGGGTATAAGAGGCAGTATCCATTTCTTTTGCTTTTTGACAAAAGTTACTGTTTTTATAACCCAATCATTCGGTTCATATCACTGTACTAGATAGAACAATTTTCTACCTGTGAATTTTCTGATCAAGTTTAAAGGTATGGTACAATATTTTCCTTAACCACCCATGGAATCTGATACAACCTAAAAACCAAAAGCACAGGGGGAGAAACAAGCAGGTAGTAAACCAACATTACATCTCCAAAAAGCTCGTCTCGTAATCTATTCTTTACTATGGAGTACCAACCTAACTTCCTAACTTCTTATTTTTTTACCTACGACAACCCTCGAGGAAGGAAAATGAGACTTTCTTCTTCGCACAGGTTCGACAAAGCTATTCTCCTAAACATGTTGAATTTTAAAAAAAAGAAAAAACAGTATTATCATGTCTTAGATTTACAGCATCCATCAGAATTATAATTCAAAATCAAAATCAACAAGAATTTCTTTCTACAGTACGCCTTGAAAACACATTATGAAGCAACAACAGCTGTATTCTGCCTGTCTCGATATTCCATTTGAGATTAGTGAGGCATTAACTTTTTTTTTAACTTGCTCATTGATGAGATGACGATGGTTAGTGGCAATGTCTTGACACATGTAGAAAGGATGTGGTGAAGCAACTCGAGTTGTCTATGTTAGTTTGTGGTACTCTTTGCCTCCTACTTTGGAGAGTTTCATGACGGCGCCGTTCTTTGTCTGGTCCTCGATCAGCTCCATCATGTTCTCCGCTACGGATTGAGGTCTGGGGAGGAGGAGTGGTGGAACATCACTCACAGTGAATTCTTTTCCTAACAGAAAATGTAAAATGATTTGAAAGACCGTGGCGAAAAGGGGTAAACAACGCCTAAACAAAGATACCTAGTGGCTGTATATTATTATATAATATAAATCATTAATAGTTCAGATCGGTTCGAGGTTGGAAATAGATCTGTCTGTCTGTTAGTCTGTCTATTTATCTATCTATCTATCTATCTATCTATCTACTCTGGCGTTG
>NW_004797666.1:559730-561088 GCF_000002075.1 Aplysia californica
CACGCTTTTATTCAGACAACAGGTTCCGGTATCGAGCTGGTTCTGTGCCGAATTCTTTACTCTGTGTGTGCCCCCTGCCCACCACCACCACCACCACAATTATATCTGTGCCTGGGTGCGTGTTTGTGTCTGTGTATCCGTATGTCAGTCAGTGTGCACGGATTTCACAACTACTTCTTCGTGTGTTCGCTTCGAGGCACCTACGCTTGATAAGAAAACGCCGGGAAGGAGGAAATTCTTAAGTTTCATTCCAGCGAGGTTTCACTGTGGACTGTGCTTGGTGTAAGTTTTTAAATTATAATAATATTGTATTTTCTCTCCTCTGTTGTTGACGTTGTCTGTTTTAGAGTAGGCCTTCTTACTTACTTACTTACTTACTTACTTAATTACTTAATTACTTACTTACTTACTTACTTACTTACTTACTTACTTACTTACTTACTTACTTACTTACTTATTTACTTATTACTACCCGTCCCGCCTTCAAAGGATCTCCAGCTCTGTCCGTTTTGGGCCATCTTGGTCAACGTCCCCCACGAATGATTTTAGAGTGGTAGTTTACAATGTGTCGTCGTTTGTTCTCAAGTCAAGTTGTCGCCACTGGATCACTCAATGGCGTGCAGCCTATGTAGGTTGGGAATTACGAATATCATTATCAACATATTATTATTATTCATTGCGAGCTTATAATTTTACGCAAAGTAATTTATCATTTCATTTTCTGAAAAGTGAAGGATCTGAAACATTCCAACTGGAAAGAAAAACGTGTTTACAAGATTAACACAGCATATTAAAATAAGTTAACATGTTACAATGGCATAGCCTATAGTGTAACTATGGATGCATTGGTTACACTACAATGTGTGTACATTTTGATACTAAATAATCTGATGGCGTCGGTTTGAGGGGAATAAGATACAAGTAACAAAAAATTAAGATTAAAAAAGGTAGGGTGATTTTCTTACAAAAGCTCTGCATCTCTGATTTTCTGAACTGTCTCAGACATATTAGGATGAAAGAAGTGCTGCTTGACACAGAGTGCCACAGAGTGCTTGACACAGAGTGCCACAGAGTGCTTGACACAGAGTGCCACAGAGTGCTTGACACAGAGTGCCACAGAGTGCTTGACACAGAGTGCCACAGAGTGCTTGACACAGAGTGCAGGGAACGTCATTATTTTCTTCTTTGATATCAGGGAGCGTCAAACTGAATTTGCCACTCTGGGGAAACACTAGCTTGCTGTCAGGGGGAGATGGTACAGAGATGTTTCGGTCGACTATTATTATTATTAATATTTTATTATTATTATTATTATAATCATTTTAATATTTTCCTCATTTTCATAATTCATGTTTATA
>NW_004797666.1:561764-563313 GCF_000002075.1 Aplysia californica
CCCCCCATTTGTAACTTTGTCAATGCCTAGAGCAAGTGCACCGGCACTAGGTGTTGAGCAATGCTGAATTCCAGGGAACAAAAGATGGTACAAAAGAGAGTTGAAATGAATTAAAAGCATCTTTCGTGCAAAACGTGACTGCGACTCAAATACTATGTCCCCCATAATGATACCTCGGATGTGAGTAGTAGGTCAAGTAAGTTCCAAATGGAAGGCCTAAGTTTACTTTTTCCTTTGTCAGATCTTTTCAGCTGATGATGCCAATTTGGTACCACAAAATTTGATGTCCTAAAAGTGACGCGTCGTTTTCATTTTTCTATATCAGCTCGAATTTACCTAGAGCATGTGTTTTTTTTTTGTTTTTTTTTTTGGGGGGGGGGGGGGTTATAAGCGTAAATACATTCAACAAAAATGGTATGACAGCGGGAGGTGCACTATTGCTACGGCATTGCCAAAGTGTGTGGTTGGAGAGCGACAGTGATACATTCTATTGTTATTTCCAATCCCTAGTTTGTTTCCATATTATGTCCATTTTTTAACCTCTACTGATAAAATCATCATCGTATTAAAAATTACAAATCTTTGCTTAAACCTGACTGCCCAAACAGTAGAAAGTCATAACCAGCACCTGTGCTGCAGCAATTAGGCGCTTTTCCATGGCACACAGAAGACCTGAGTTCGATTCCTGCGTGTAAAGAACTTTTATCGATTACTTCGGTACAAGGTCAAAGCCGATCTCCTGAAGGGTCTAAATAAAAAAAGATAATACATGTACTTTATTATCCCTGAGCGTCGACGGGGACGTAAAAACCCCTACATTTTAATTTTAAAAATTAAGTCACGCGTTGCTTACGTCATAATTCCCACCCTCTCTATGATTTTCTCAGCAATCTGCGGCACGTGGATGGTCGACTGGTCCGACAGGCCCTGGTACAGCTGGGTGTCCACGAAGGACGGAGCCAGTGCGTTGATACGCAGTCCATTCATGGTCAGCTCCGGATTCAACTGAAGTAGGAAAGAAATCCACCTTTTCAAAAAGTGATACCATCAAACAGTAACAGTTACAGCTGCAGGGTCTCTTATCACCGATCAGCTGTTCAAGCCTACCTAGCCCAAACTTTGTATTCTTCTTTTTAAATTTTCTTAATTACTAAAAATATGAAGTGTCGGCTGCATGTGCTCAAAATTTGTGAAAAAAGCAAGAAAATGTACACAATGTAAGTATAATAAACGTTAAAAGAATTGAACAGTTTCTCTCTCTCTCTCTTGCTTCATTAGTTTGGAACTCTATTCACCAACCCTTGAGACATACAACATCTGAGTCTAAATTTTAAAAATCTTTAAAGGCATATTTAATGACATCATTTTGATGTCAGTACATTCATGTTCAGTACAATGTTATGTAAATGACTATATATCCATTTATGTATTTTGCGAATTGCATTGTGTATATTATATTATTACACACGTGTATGTGCTCATTTCGTAACGATGTGTAAGCGTGCGCGTGTGAAAAGCAAGTAAATGTGTGTATGTGTATGTGTGTATG
>NW_004797666.1:564298-565454 GCF_000002075.1 Aplysia californica
GGGGGGTTATATTTTGTAAATAACATATTTATATTTTCTTTTTTCATGGATTGAACTGGAAAGCAAATGCATAGAAATGTAAATATTGCAGTTTCAAAGGACACTCAAACTTTGGACATCACCAAACTTTGGCGGCCGTTTGTTCTCTAATTTTACCTCTGACATCAAACGATGCCAACCCCCTTTTGTCGCCAATATCTCGACTTCTGTTCAACTTCTGTTTCAGAAACACAGCAGGTGTATTGTTTCACCAAAAGCAAGACAAATGAACAAGATTTAAGAGGGTATAAATAAATCCCTATTATGCCCCCCCCCAAAAAAAATAAATTAAATTAAATTGACGAGCGCCTGATTTCACGGCGCCGTGACGCGCGCGAGAGACCCTAAAGGTAGTGATGGGCAAAATCCGGATAACCTATAATCCGGATAACCGCATAATTCTGAAATAAACATTATCCGAATTTAGACTTAAACTCTCTTTCCTTACCCGTTTGCAGAAGTCTTAGTGGTTGCATACTTGTTGATGAGGTTCTAACTCATTTGCTGAAGCAGTTCATAACACATATAATTGCCGAAGAGATGCACTGGCACATTATCCGGATTTTGCCAAAGCGACTCATTGCCCAGCCCTACCTAAAGGGGGGACATTTCTCGTTCAAGCATTGTAGAATTGTAAATGGGCTGACTCATGTCACGCTCATAACTGTGCCTGATCTACAACAGGGAACTGCTGCTTTTTCTTTCCTGATCCTCTCTATTGTTAGTTCCCTCTACTTCTTTTGTATGTTTGTCACTCTCTTGTGACCTGCTATTTTGGGGTGCCTTGAGAGTCGAAGCAGACCTTGTGCTGTTGAAGCTAGAGAGGTGAGCAGTCTAAGTCTGATTCCCTGTAAAGACTTCTCTGTTGACACCCGCCCCTTGGCGCTCATATGACCTTATGCAGTTACGAGCGTAGTAAAACCCTCTACTATAAAAAAAACAACAACACCACTCACCGCCCAGGACAAGGAGTACATGAGGACAGCTGCTTTGGTCGCCGAGTACACAGGGCCGCATGGGTTTGGGTTAATACCTGGGACGAACAAACGTTGTACTTATTAATTATTTAAAACAATTTTTATTTTTTTCTTGTATAAGTTTTTATTATTAGACTCTA
>NW_004797666.1:565975-567307 GCF_000002075.1 Aplysia californica
GAGAGAGAGAGAGAGAGAGAGAGAGTGTGAGTGAGAGGAGAGAGAGAGTGTGTGTGTGTATGAGAGAGATTTTTTTTGTTTTTGTAAAGTGTTTTACGGCGCTCGCAACTGCATAAGGTCATATGAGCACCAAGGGGTTGGTGTCAACAGAGAAGTCTTTACAGGGAATCAGTCAGACTTAGACTGCTCACCTCTCTAGCTTCAAGAGCACAAGGTCTGCTCCGACTTTCAAGGCACCCCGGAAAAAGCAGGTCACAAGAGAGTGACAAACATACACATTAGAAGTAGAGGAGAATGACAATAATAAGGATCAGGAAAGAAAAAGCAGCAGTTCCCTGTTGTAGGTCAGGCACGGTTATGAGCGTGACATGAGTCAGCCCATTACACTGGCGTCAGTTTCACGTACAAAACTTTGCGCATTTTGGAATGGCCTATCTATCTCAGGAGAAATGTAATGGATAGGAACAGACAAGATAGACCTTTTATAAAGCAGACAATTAAAAATAAATAGTATATGCAAATTGGAAAGAAAGCAGGCAGGAAATATCACAAAGACACGCAAAAATAACATGTTGTTATGCTTGAGAGTACAAATAGGGGAAAGCCAAAAAATGTAATTGCCGAAGTTTTACGCCTCCAACAACACTATTTAAATCAACCAACCCGAGAATCAACAACTTTGGAGATACAATTGAATGGTAGAGCAAAACTGAAAAAGCGTTTGTCTTTGTACTTGATGCAGTTTGGTTGCCCGTTACGACAAGACGCTGGAGACAGGAGACATGCGAGGGGCGTACCAAAATCTGTTGCTTTTTTTTGCCTGATCCATCACGCGCCAGTGATTTCCTGGCGGGGCAACATGGCTTGAGACGTTTTTGTTTGTTTTTGTTTTTGTTTTTTGTTTTTGTTTTTTGTTTTTGTTTTTGTTTTTACTTTCTTTTTTTATTCTTTCTTTCTTTTTTTAAAAATAGATTTTTGGTCTGTGAGGAACTCGACTGTTAGTTCATGAGACCATGGGATGGATGCGCTATGCCAATGGAAAATAGACAAAAGATGAAAGTTAACAACAATTAATCCACGTCTCTTGGCTGTCTTCACAAATCATTGTTATGCATGATTGCTCTTGGATGTTTTGCATTTGCTTGGGGAATTTTGTTTTAAATTGTTGTTGTAGAAAGCTGAAATTTGGGGTGAAAGCTAACAATCATCTTCCTAGAATGCACGTAAATTGTGAGGAATTTCCGCGCACTGTAAGTGAATCGGGGTATGTTGTTCTCCAGTTTCAACATAAACATGGAGAAAATTGAGCACAGGGCAGTAATGAAGTTTTTG
>NW_004797666.1:568041-569263 GCF_000002075.1 Aplysia californica
GGCTTTTATAGACAAAAAGCTGACTGAACAACAGCACCAAGAACTGGAATGATATAACAATGTGTGTGTGTGTGTGTGTGTGTACGTGTAAGTGTGTGTGTGTGTGTGTGTGTGTGTGTGTGTGTGTGTGAGTGTGTATGACGCAATGAGAGAGAGAGAGAGACAGAGAGAGAGAGAAAGGCCGAAGGAGGAGAGAGAGTGAGAGGTGGCACAGTGTGTGAGGAGAGAAAGAGAGATAAAGAAAGAGAGAAGGGATGAGAAGAATGTGGGAGGATAAGGGCAGCGAGTACAAGAATGAACGATGGACATTGGCCGACAGCTGGTGTGTGGAAGAGGGAGACAGAGGCGAAAACGAGTGGGTGAGTGAGTGAATGAGTGAGTGAGTGAGTGTGTGAATAAGTGCAAAAAATGAGGTCAGCGGAGGGAAAGAATGACTGAGGGTAGGAAAATGGGATAAAGGTAAAGAAAACAAAGAAAGGAGGAGAACTTCGACCAGAACTGAGTGAAAGGTTTTTACAAGAAAGGAATAAAAGACAAGGGTGGAGACGGGAAAGAATGTAAAAAAGTTGTACGAGAATGCGGAAGAACCAGAAAACAATGAATAGAATGTTGCCACGAGGAAAGACGTGATGTGTGTTTTGATGCAAGGGTGCAAAATGGGCGTTGGGGGCAAAATACGCATGAAGCGAGAGTTATTTCCCGTAGGAAACACCCCATAACTGAAATCAAGCAAAAATACAGTTGAATTGAACTCAAGTTCTTTTAAAATATAAGAATGATATTGTAATCACATCATGTATAATATTTTCTAACCAAGTTGCTGGAAATTTTGATTCGATTAGGTTTACCGCTTAACTATTTATATTTTTTTTATGGCAGGCATGAAAGCCACTTTTGTTGATTTTATATGGTTCGCATTGCTTCTTATATATTCATTTACCCCACCAACTCTTCCCTCCACCCTTTTTGAAGATCAAGAACCCTAAATTTCGGCAGTCATGATCAGTTAGAAGTATCTTCAGTTATAGATCTGTCATGAAAAAAAAAGAAAACGTCATATTACAAAAAAAATGCAGAGATGTACACTATAGGCAGATAACTCTATGAAAAATTGTCAGCTGCCCTTGGGCTTTTTAATTGTGTAGATGTTAGCCCGATGAGAGCTTGGGAAAAGGGGGGGGGGTCGTGTATGTGTTTACGGTGCTACAACTGGGACAGGTTT
>NW_004797666.1:572259-573653 GCF_000002075.1 Aplysia californica
TAGTGTAAAACATCTGTACATATGTTGTCTCAATCTTGTGTGTCGTGTTCTTAGTCGTCCAGACGGGTCGATCTGTAGAGGTTCCAAGGGGCTCTCAATCCACTTGGCTCGCTGGGGTGCCTTGATAGCCGAAGCAGACCTTGTGCTGTTGAAGCTAGAGAGGTGAGCAGTCTAAGTCTGATTCCCTGTAAAGGCTTCTCTGTTGACACCCACCCCTTGGCGCTCATATGACCTTATGCAGTTGCGAGCGCCTTAAAACCCTCTACTACACCTCACTTGGCTCAGCCCTGTCGGAGATGTACGATGTCGACATAGGCTACACAAAGGCATAACTTATTTATTTCACAATAATGATAAATTTTGAGCGTTTATTTCATGGGCAACCATAATCCGGACAACAACTGGACTGAAAACAACTCAGTCTTGCGGCGCTTGCAATCAGGTTGTTTTTTTTAAAAAGAAAACAGATTTAAACAAACAGAAAAGCTAACACTTAACTACCGTTCTTTTTCTAATTTAAAAAAATCCCTGGGTAGACTAATTAAATACAAATCATTATAGAGAAAACACCTCTTTATATTTGTCGCATATGCACGAAAATCAAGATATTTTAGGGGGGGGGGTGGAATTCACAGGTACAGGCAAAAAAATCAGGCTGGGCAATTCGATTCTTATTTCCTATGTGATGAGGTAGATAAGTTGTCCATTTGGTGTTGTCCAGACTATAGCAACACAATGAACAACAACTCGTTGTGGGTGGTTGGCAGGTGCTCTGGTGTGGTTTGCTCCTTCTTTCCTATCTAACATCTATCGTCTTTATCTCCCCTCCTTCTTTTTTGTGTTTGTTACTCTCTTGTAACACCTCTAATCTTCTGGCGCTCATATGACCTTATGCAAGTTGCGGGCGCCGTAAAACCTCTACTAAAACTAAACAACAACTCGTTAAAAAAATGGAGTAGGATCGCGGGGGTTTGAGTGAAAGAGAGGGATGGAGAAACATAGCCGTCAATATCTGCTCTAGTCAAGATACTTGAGGATGATGGTGTTAATAGATATTTCCTTCAAACATATTTGTTTAGGTCTCTGTCATAACTTTCATTTAACAAAAATACATTATGCTAGTGCATTTTCATTTCAGTCTATGCCTCACATTTTGAAGAAATTTTCATTTAGGCTCAACTGGTTTAGAATGTTAAAGTTCAGGATCTATCTAAAGGAATCGGAGGTTAAAATCACCTTACTTTTCCACCACATAAGGCGCAAATGGCAAAAGAAAGTAATGCGTATTGTAATGCAAAGAACCAAAGGACATTTAACGGGCAATTTCACGAAAGGTGAACCTGCAGTAACTGGTAACACGGATATAATGACCCGCTTTAGAGAAATTCTAAGCA
>NW_004797666.1:573753-575013 GCF_000002075.1 Aplysia californica
GCCACGTTTCCTGTCTCAGGGCCCTGTGTGTCTTGCAGTACTGAAGGATGTGTTCAACAGTTTGGTCCGCCTCTCCACACTGGCATTTTGGTGATTGTACTAGTTTAAAACATTTGTACATATGTTGTCTCAATCTTGTGTGTTGTGTTCTTAGTCGTCCAGACGGGTCGATTTGTGGAGGTTTCTAGGGGCTCTCAATCCACTTGGCTCGAAGGGGTGCCTTGATAGCCGAAGCAGACCTTGTGCTGTTGCAGCTAGTGAGGTGAGCAGTCTAAGCCTGATTCCCTGTAAAGACTTCTCTGTTGACACCCACCCCTTGGCGCTCATATGACCTTATGCATTTGCGAGCGCCGTAAAACCCTCTACTACACTACACTTGGCTCAGCCCTGTCGGAGAGGTACGATGTCACACACAGTCAACACGAAGGCACAACTTATTTATTTCACAATAATGATAAATTATTAGCGTTTATTTTATGGGCAACTATAGTCCGGACAACAACAGGGCTGAAAACATGTGAACTCAGTCTTGCGGCGCATGCAGTCAGTTTAAAAAAAGAAAAGAAAACAGATTTAAAGAAACAAAAAAGCTAACTCTTAACTACCATTCTTGGTCTAGTAAAAAAAATGCCTGTGCAGACGGTAATGAAATACTAATCATTATAGAGAAAACACCTCTTTATATTTGTCGCATATGCACGAAAATCGAGATATTTTTACTAATCATTATAGAGAAAACACCTTTTTATATTTGTCGCATATGCACGAAAATCGAGATACTTTTACTAATCATTATAGAGAAAACACCTCTTTATATTTGTCGCATAATATGCACGAAAATCGAGATACTTTTACTAATCATTATAGAGAAAACACCTCTTTATATTTGTCGCATATGCACGAAAATCGAGATATTTTATGTTTTTTTAGAATTCAGAGGCACATGCAGAAAATCAGGCTGGACAATTCGCTTCTTATTTCCTATGTGATGAGGTCGACAAGTTGTCCATTTGGTGTTGTCCAGACTTATAGCAACACAGTGAACAACAACTCGTTCAATAAATGGAGTAGGATCGCGGGGGCTCGAGTGAAAGAGAGGGATGCAGAAACATAGAACATAGCCCTCAATATCTGCTCTAGTCACGATACTTGGTGACGATGGTGATAATAGATATTTCCTTCAAACATATTTGTTTTAGGTCTGTACCATAACTTTCATTTAACAAAAATACATTATGCTAGTGCATTTTCATTTCAGTC
>NW_004797666.1:575397-576559 GCF_000002075.1 Aplysia californica
GGGGGGGGGGTTCTTTCGTTATAAAATGAAGCGTCTAATATTAGTATGCACTTCGTATGCCATTTAGAGGCCCAGGGGAAAAAAACAAGTACAATGCAATGAATGACTTAACCCATTTTCTGCTGAAGTTTCATTTCTTTTTAATGTTTACAGATAACAGACACGCCACTTCACAAAAAGCAACAATGTGTTGTTGTTGTTTTTTTTGTGTTTTTTTTTGGGGGGGGGGGGTTGGGTTTTTTTGGTACCAAAATTGTAAATCAAATTTTGTCCTTAAAAAATGGGGGTGTGAGCGCGACCCTGATAAGGCCTTGTGATAAGGGAGGACATGCGATATATTATATTTGTTCCAGTACCCAGAGGTCAGAAATGAGGTCACGAAGGAATGAGAAGGAAGGAAAAAAGCGTTTGTCATGAACGAGGTACAAGTTCACTGACATTGATGTGCAAGGTAGTTCGAGCCACTAAATAGAAACTATGACGTATCCATAAATAAAATGCACGTCTGAAATCAAACGAACTTTGGAAGCTTAAGGGGTCTCAGTCAGAGCAACATTCTAAAACGATGACGGTATGAAATAAAGAAAATGATGTGTAAGAGACAACCTATAGGAAATGATGTGACACTGGGTTTGCATAGCACAAGAGTGGATTTTACTCCCTGCAATACAGTAAAGGTATTTAGTCGGCCAGACCTATACAAGTCTCCAGTGTCATTCCACAAGTGCCTAAGTTATTTTTGGAAGTTTTAAAAAAATTAAAGAAAAAAAAATTAACCAAATCAGAAACATAACTTGAAGAGGTCCTTTTTGTTCAATTCAAATTAGGAAGAAAACAACAAAACAAAACGACACTATATCGCAAGACGCCCCTTGATGTCTATATATTCGAATAATGATTTTATCTCGAAACCCCCAGAAATACATTTGGGCGATTGTAAAATGGCGTTGGGGATGTGTGTCACACTCACCTCCCATAGGAACGAGTAAGAGGTTGAAGACGGTCCTATCGGAGTCGGCTCTTAAATAACCTAATAATGTTGGTAGGGGTGTTTAACCAACACACTTACTTTACTAGAGGTTGCGTGTGTGTGTGTTTGTGTGTGTGTGTGTGTGTATGTGTGTGTGTGTGTTTGTGTGTGTGTGTGTGTGTGTGTGTGTGT
>NW_004797666.1:576659-578398 GCF_000002075.1 Aplysia californica
GGCGCACCCACAAACAGGGTACGACATCCCAGCAGACAGACTGTAATACAATGTACTGAATAAAATAACTTGTCCGCGGGAGAATCGAACTCACTTCTTCTGTGTGCAAAGGCCAGGAGTCTTGATCATCATACTAGGAGTCGCTGGTTTAAAAAGAACGTGATGGATTGCATGTAGTCACAGTCTCAACCAATCCACTCAAGTGCAAATTTTGAGAATTTTTATTATTTTTAGACCGTCCCAAAGCTCCAAAAATGTACCTTTCAACATCACCAAAATACAGTTTAATTCTATGGCCCATATGCCAACAGAAGGGAAAGAAAAAAAAATACAGCAAAGAATAATAATGTTATATTATCAGTCTCTTCTTTGCAATATGGGTTTAGCGAGCCTCTCGTACGTGTCTTCAAGTACCAAGCTTTGTGGTCTGGCGGGTTTTGAGGAGAGTTTTTTTGTGTACAGGTTCGTTCTGTGGTGGGCGCTCCCAGAAACAGGATGCGACATCCCAGCGGACAGACTGTAATTCTGAATAAAATAACTTGTCCACGTGAGAATCGAACTCACTTCTTCTGTGTGCAAAGGCCAGGAGTCTTGATCATCATACTAGGAGATGCTGCTTTAAAAAGAACGTGATGAACTACATGTCGTCACAGTCGCATCAAATTCACTTAAGTCCACATTTTGAGAAATATTCGATTTTTAGACCCTCCCAAAGCTCTATCAAAGATGTACCTATTTAACATCACCAAAATGCAGTTTAATTCTGTGGCTAAGGCTCACAGGTGTTCTTACTTTTCATGATTCCTGAGGGGAGCAACTCAACAAAACCTTTTTAGGGGGCTCTCGTGGCCTAGGGTTAAGGTGTTGGCCTCTCATTCAAAGGTCCCGGGCTCGAATCCGGTTAGCGACCGAAAATTTTTCTTGTCTAAAATTGTCTCTTTTCATCTCCTTTCCTGCTCTATAGCAATATTCTGTTGTCTGCTTTCGACTCCGCTTTCTTCCCCCCACCCCCACACACACCGCGCGCGCGCAAACGTACACACACACATACTCAATATACAAACATAAAAACACAGATTACCTTTACACACTCCCACAGAGCGAGAGAGAGAGAGAGAGAGAGAGAGAGAGAGAGAGAGAGAGAGAGAAAAGAGAGAGAGAGAGAATGAGTGAAAGTGAGTAAGAGTGAAATAAAGAGAGAGAGAAAAAGAAAAAAAGAAAGAGAAAAAAAGAAAGAAAGAAAGAAAAGAAAGAATTAAAAGAAACCGACAGGGAGAGAGGGGGGATGAGAGAGAGGGGACAGAATTAGACTACTAGACAGAAATCCACACTCTCTGTTTCTAGCCAGAATTTTATCAGATATATCAGGGTCTCAAAGGCTATTGAAAGGCAAACTTTGAACTCACTGTAAGAACCTGTTTTTTCTCTGTCCGTGTTGTAATTCTCTGGCCTAGCCTACGCTTATTTTGATATATCTAACTTTTCTTTGTGGGGCGGGAGCGTGCCACGCCCCCCTTCTATTCCGATCGAGTCCCTGCGAAAGGTTTGAGGACGCCACTCATGGTAGTTCGAACTTCTTTACTTTCCCTCAAAGGCACCATTTATAACCGCTTTTGTTTTCCTGTCTGTAATGTCTATCCTATTGTTTTTCCTTTTTTAATCTTTGCAACAAAAAAATAATCAGCATAATATGGATGTGCTTCTCTTTACTTAAAAAACAAAACAAAACACTCCTCCCC
>NW_004797666.1:579033-580387 GCF_000002075.1 Aplysia californica
GAGAGAGAGAGAGAGAGAGAGAGAGAGAGAGAGAGAGAGAGAGAGAGAGAGCGTGTGTGTGAGTGCGTGGGAGTGCATGTATGTGTGTGTATGTGTGTGTGTGTGAGAGAGAGAGAGAGAGAGTGTGTGTGTGTGTGTGTGTTTGTGTGTATGTATGCGCGTATGTGTGTATGTGAGGGTATGTGTTATGTGTGCGCGTGTGTATGTATATTATATTCACGGAAAAAAGAAAATGCTCATACTTTAAATAAACACATAACTTAATAAAATGCCAATAGTCGCCAGCTTTTGCAAGGAGATTAAAATGAGTTGTTTTTGTATATTAAATGACTTTCAGCAAAATTTGTTTTAACTCTCTTTTTTCAATTCATTAAAGTGCCTTATAACGCGACATTTGTATTATCGTGTTTAAAATTTGCGAGTATGGTACACCTTCTTTGAGCTGGTTTGTGTAGAAAATCATAAAATACAGCGATTTTTCTGCTTTCAAAACATGTCAAGTTGTCGGAAAATGATGGATGTCAAGCGTTAGGAAGGCTCCAGGCTGGAAGTACACAGAGAGATGTGGTTCAAAGACTCAACTACCGCAGAAACAGCCTTGGTTGGGCGTCTGTGAGGACGTATCGAGGTGCCTAGGACGACAAATGATCAACCTAGAAGTGACAGGTCTCGGATATTGCAGAAACAAAACTGGCACCTCCAAAGCGCTTATCTCCAGCAGCTAATATTGCGTCCTGCATCATTGAACGCATATTATATACTACCCCCTGGATTGATACCAGTCTCAGTGAGAACTGTGAAGAATTATCTCCGAGAAATAGCTTGAGGTCCTACTACCCAGTTTCCTAGTCTATACTTCAGCAACATCATCGCGGGGATCGACTGAACAAATCTAGAACAATGGCATTAGTTTCCATTTACATCACCTGATCTATCTTCTAATTGATATCTGTTGGATAACGGCCCCAAACGTTAGGTGATCTTAACTAATAGCTAGAAAGACTCTGGTCCCATACCCCCAACAGTTTATAAAAAAAAACGTATCTTTCCCATGAGCCGACCGTGTCAATCAGTCATCAATGCAGCAGCGGCCACACGCGCCCCGATTTTGTAAATTTGGAAAATGGAGTGCTCAATTTGATGGATATTTGAAGGCAAAAAAAGAACACTTCAAATACAATAATTTGTTCTTGTGACTTCTTATTTGATGCGTATGTCGTCTAGAAAAGAAATGGATTATCTAAAGAAAATTGGTGCTGCAAGTACAATATATATGATATCTGTGCACACTTAATTAAATACATGTGTGTGTGTGTGTGTGTGTGTGTGTGTGTGTGTGTGTGTGTGTGTGTGT
>NW_004797666.1:580487-582821 GCF_000002075.1 Aplysia californica
GTTTGCCTCTTCTTTCCTATATTTTGTTTTGTTTTAGTAGAGGATTTACGGCGCTCGCTACTGCATAAGGTAATATGAGCCCCAGAAAATTAGAGGTTTTACAAGAGAGTAACAAACATAAAAAAGAGGAAGGGGAGATAAGAACGATAAATGTTTCATAAAAAGAAGAAGTTAACCACACCAGAGCACCCGCCAACCACCTACTTTCCTATTTAAAAGGGAAAAAATGTGCTTAGTTCTCCTCCTCCTTTTTTCGTGCACGTTACTTTCTTGTAACACTCCTAATCGTCGGCATTTTAAATTATGTATGACCTAATTGTGTTGCTAGTACTGTAAAACTCTTACTCAAACAAAAACCCAGAGTGCGGGAGATCGTGTTTATGTAGCCCATGATTTGTCTTGGAATCGTTCATAATCTTCTAATTGGTCATTAATTGCGCCTCGATTTACCAGCACTTGGCAAAAGAAACAAAAATTATGGAATGTAATTTTCACTGTTTTCTGTTAACTTTTCTTCACTGAGCGTTACAGCACCAGTATTGTGAAAGCAGCAAAGAAAGTCGTTGCTGACTCCAGTAATTCATTAGATTCGGAATATCAGACAACACATTGTTTTGTATGTCCATCCAATGACTATTTGTGTCCGTGCATCCGTGTATGTGAATGTGTGTGTGTGTGTTTGTGTGTGTGTGTGTGTGTGTGTGTGTGTGTGTGTGTGTGTGTGTGTGTGTGTGTGTGTAAACAGAATACCACTGAATGCGTAAACAACACTCTTGCCCCTAAGGGAAAAGCAGCTGAAGATAAACACCTGGTAACATACCTGGCCCGGAAACCTTGATGCATCAAGCACCGGGTTTGGGACAAAGTGTACAGCAAAGTAAAGGAGGAAGCTTGGCCTTTTCACATCAGCTTTCCGCCTGTGTCTTTGATAAGCCAAAGGTAACAGGTTTTTCCAGCTATGATATAGGTTTGAGTCGTCAATGTGAAGGCATATTAATACATGTATATTATATTCTTATCGAGCAGAAAGGCCTTTACAGCCATGTCTCTAGAAAGTTTTTAAGCTTAATAAAATATTCTATTTCGAAGGATTTCTTTGAGAAATCCCTGTACAATGTGTTTGTGAATTTTGATCTAACATTTAAAGTTACGAAATACTTTGTCGCCACGCCGGCATATTTAGGTTTCTTTTCCTTGTATCAATACGATCCGCAATGATGGAACAGGTACAAAAGCTGTGCATCATATTATAATATTCCTCCAGCAAAAAGGGTAAAAATGATATAACATTTTATTTTCTCATTCTCTAACAATGACGATGCGTCTTTCAGATTTCTTTGACTGGGTCGGCGATTTCCGTTGTTCATCAATCTTTCTTTAGAATGTCTTCAATCTCGTACGTAAATAATTCATGTGGCAATCTGTCTGAAGCTGCACAACGCATGATATAAACACTTTGATTCATCCGGCCTTGTGCTCGATGAAAATGACAGTTAAAAGAACGGTTTGAAATATCATTTTCTCCCAGCTTGTTCAGCTTCGCGAGTTGATGACAGGTAGAAGGAGTTTTCGTCAGTAAAAATGTAAATTCATCACAATTTCAATATATGCAAGTAACAACTTTAGTTTCCTTACCAAGTTGTTAGTTCCAATACAGCAAGCATTAAGTATCTCGTGATACAAGAATTCAAATGGGTAGAGGCTGAGGTGAACGCCTGCCTGCCACAAATGCAATGTGCATCATAAAATGCTCTGTTTCTACTGAAATGAACAAATTCCCGGTCCCGGAAACCCCAAAGTGAGTTTTGTTTTCACATAACAACAATGCAGAGGCCAAGATAACTTTAGAAAACTTCTCGTCAACTTGCCAACAAAGTTAACTTTAATAGATCGTTGACAATAATATTATTATGCTTTTTTATAAAGCGGACAGACAACACTGCTTGTCTATTTCGTCAAAAGAGGTGCATATGTGTCTAATTTAGAGGCAAAGGTTAGTGCCCAGTGGTTGGGTTGCTTGTTTTTTTTCATAGATGCTGTCATCAGTGTTGTTGTCGTCGTTATTGGTACTATTTTTGTTTTTGTACATACATTAGTGTTGTTCCATGTGATGTTGTTGTTGTTGTTCTTGTTGTTGTAGCAGTTGTTGTTGTTGGTGGTGGTGGTGGGATGGTGCTAGTGTTGCTACTACTATGGTTATTGACGGCAGTGGTTGTGGTGTAGATGATGTTTCCAAAGCTGCTGTTGATGTTATCATGGTAATCACAGTGATGATGATGATGATGACGATGATGATGATGATGATGATGAGGAGGAGGAGGAGGAGGAGGAGGA
>NW_004797666.1:583067-584775 GCF_000002075.1 Aplysia californica
TGATGATGATGATGATGATGATGATGATGATGATATAAATTAGGGTGTTGCTGTAAAGGATTAAAATTATTTTTTGTTTATTCCAGTAATGATAACAGTTACCCGTCTTGTGGATTAAACAGGATACTCTTTTCATAGAGAACAAAAGAGCTCTGTTTCTTACGTCATTTCAGAAATGGTGTCGCCATAAAAAGTGCTTTTAATTAATAGCGATAAAGAGATGGATGTGTATTCCAAGGGAAAGAGATAGCAACAGAATATGAACTTAAAGAAGGAAGAAAAATTACCTACGATAAAACTCAGTTTATATTAAGGCAGCTTGCAAGGACTTTTTTTTCATTATTGCTGTGAAGCTAATTCCTTGTGTGTGTTTTAATATAGCTGTTTTACGCCCCTATCGGCACACTTTAGATCAGTTAGCAGATGGGGTTCGATGGGCCTGCCCTGACTGAGAGGGATACAATGTCCAAGTGGACAGACAGAGAAACTCAGTAAATATTCTGTCCACACAGGAACCGAACTCGGGTCTTTTTTTTTTACGTGTGAACCCCCAAACTGCTAAACCACAGACGCTGATGGCTTTTTCGCCTCGAGGGCAATGGGAGTGTGAAGAAAAGATGTCTCTTCTATCAATAGAGGAAGTAAATGTAGGGCGGAAAGGGAGGGTCGAGAGAGAGAGAGAGAGAGAGAGAGAGAGAGAGAGAGAGAGAGAGAGAGAGAGAGAGCAATTTTTCTTAAACAATTACCAATTTTCTGATGTGTAGAAGCACTTCATTCGTCCATCTCATTTTATTTAAAACAAAATTTTAAAAAATTAAAATCCTCTCAAAATAAAGATAAAGGTTGAGGATACTTAACATTCTCAACTTTCAAGTATCTCTGAAACCGACTTAAAAGAACAAGAATCTAAAAATAGAATTTGGTTCCGATTCATACTTTTCTCCTTTCTTTATAAAGTTACAACGGAGCTTCACAAAACATA
This sequence comes from Aplysia californica, assembly GCF_000002075.1. Taxonomy (NCBI): domain Eukaryota; kingdom Metazoa; phylum Mollusca; class Gastropoda; order Aplysiida; family Aplysiidae; genus Aplysia; species Aplysia californica. The sequence goes on from NW_004797666.1 coordinate 584,050, forward strand.
CGGGTTGGGGCTAATGAGATTTCGGAAATTGTTGACTGAAATATGAGAACATTGCCAACATTACAGGATCCGCATTCCGTTAAAATACCTCAGAACTAGGATCACCCATGATCTGCCTCATGACGTAATGACATTAATTATCTCATTCGCAAAGAACAGCTTTTTCTCCTCTAATGAGCTCCTTGATGAAAGAAAAGATAACATCCATTTTTTTTTTTTTGTTACTGCATTACGAGGTAAGTCCGTGCAAATTTTGCCGGAAAGCAACAGAGTAATGATGTGCCGAGAAAGACTCCGTATTAAGGGGAGCCGATTGGGGGACCGGGTCGGGTCGGGTAGGTTTGCTAGCCAAATTGAGGGCGCAAAGCGACTATTGTGGCACAAGCCGATCGCGTTCAACTCGTCACCTCAAAAACAAACCAGACCCGACTCGACCCGACCCGACACGATCTCATCGACAATGAGCACCCGGTGAAAAGAACGTATTACAGTTACCATTATGCCGGAATCGGGTCGAGGCGATATTACTCAATCGATGGCTTAGATATCTCCCTGCAGCGTGAATATAACATGTTGTCCGTTTTCAAATACCAGTATACACTTGATAAAAATCTGCACTATAAGAAAGCAAGAGATCAAAACGATTTTTTGAAGTGCGCCTACATTTAAGCTATTAGCCACTCCTCTCGACTGTTTTGCCCATTTAACTAGTGCACCATATATATA
>NW_004797666.1:584924-586286 GCF_000002075.1 Aplysia californica
TATATAAAGAATCAAATATCAAAGGCATCGTCTACCCACAGAATTCACCCCATTTAAATAAAATGCCAGAGAGCAAAACTAATAAACGTCAAAACGTGCCATGCGTCGCTGTGAAGATCCTTAAGAGCAGACACAAATAAAGACGGCTTTTTCACAGTAACAATTATGTTAAAAGTGCACGTTCATTCCACAGCTCTTGCCTCTTGAGCTAACTTCTTTAGAAATAGATTTGCTCTTTTGCCAAAGGGCTCTCACCCACCAGTTTTCTTTTTCACGGTGATGCTTAGATCTGTGTGCATGTACAGTGTAATGTTGAGAGAGGTAAGAAACTATTTTAATGTTGAGAACAAAGACGTCACTTCCTGTGTACTTGAAGAAACTATTAATGGAAATCTCCATGGCACAAATACAATTTTAAGAACTTTTCAGACAGCTACCTAGATTTATTGCTCAAGAAACATCAACAGACGTTTGGTTGTTGTTGTTTTTTTGCTAAAAGCTTGCAATTAGTTTGGTTTCAGGCGTCAAGAGTGAAAGGACGTATGTGCTCATTGCACCGCACAGACTAGCGTTTAATTTTGGCAGACGCTAGTAACGGTGCAAATAAATGACATTCGAGACACCTATTATTAAGTGAAGGATGAAATCAGTTACAAGAATGTGGCAGGAGTAAGAAACTGAAGTTCCTTGGCCTTTGAAGCGTCTCACTTCTGAAAATAAATCAAATGTAAGATTTTCTCACAGCTGTTGCGAAAGCCAATAATTTCAAGAATTAGAAAACTGTTCCTTTCCAAGCATAGTCTACCATCTACAAAACTACCCCTTTCATAACGGGCAAGATTGGGCAAGAAAAGAAGAAAAAGAACTTACGACATAAGGATATGAGAGTACAACTTAAAGTAACCTTTACTCCAGTAAAGTCTTTGACTACTCTGCAATGGAAATCATAATAGAACAAGTAGCGAAAGCACCAGGTTAATGTGGGTGTAAGTAGAAAATTCAACTACACTACAAACCTTACGGTGACTTTTACTCCGGGTTTGACAATACGGTGAATCAAACAGTGTCGGCTGCTGCTGTCGGCAGTAATCGGCCAAGCATAGACTAGACCAAAAAGCGAAAAGGCGGAAGTTCGAGTTATCTTCCTCTGCTATCCTACAATCTTTTCGACCGACGTTTGTGGCACAGCCGTTAAACACGTCCTCGTTGCATGCAGAAGACCTGAGTTCGATTCCCCGAGTAGGAATAATCTTAAAAGAATATATCGGTCTTTCTACGGGAACGTTGTACCCTCTCAGCGCGGGTTGGCCCAGGCAGGCAGGGTCGAAGCCCAACTCTCTCTCTCTCTCTCTCTCTCTCTCT
>NW_004797666.1:590313-591544 GCF_000002075.1 Aplysia californica
TCTCTCTCTCTCTCTCTCTCTCTCTCTCTCTCTCTCCCTCTCTCTCTCTCTCTCTATCTCTCTCTCTCTTTCTCTCCATGTAAACACCGATCAAATGATATATCATATATCTTGGACCTGGTAGTCTCGATCTATAGTCTCAAGGATTATGTTGAGTTCTTCAAGTGAGTCGGTCGAAGGCACCGCGTGATGTGCATGCTACAAATTTGTATTATTTCATTTTATTTTTAAAATGACGCGGTTGAGCCACTGTAAACCCAAGCATACTACAATGCGATGTGTGTATGTGTGTGTGTGTGTGTGTGTGTGTGTGTGTGTGTGTGTGCGCGCGTGCGTGCGCGCGTGCGTGCGCGCGTGCGTGCGCGCGTGCGTGCGCGCGTGCGTGTATTTTCGCAAAGGTGCATGTTGTGAGTTTGTACGTGTGCGCACGTATATTATTCAAGGCAGCTCTGAAAAGGAAAACGCATCGTGTATACGAATAGTGCGAGAGAAAAATAGAGATGGGTTGATAAAATGAAAGAGGAGAACCTGAAAGTATACTATTATGGTACATTTTACGTAAAGCTACCTGTGGGATGATTTAGTGAGATCTATATTTTTTTAATTAACAAAATGTGAATACGTGGGTTTTCATAACAGTTTCTTAACTACTGAACAAAAATCTTACCAAATTGTACGATTCGTTAAGAACACGTATCAAAGAACTATAAAGGTAAAAACAAAAAATGTACTGTTCTACATACCTTCGAGAAGATTTATGTAGCAGCTTTACTTGTTGCATGCGAGAATTTACTTCGCAAGCCACACACACACCAACAACAACAAAAACAACAGCTGCTGTTTTCGGCAAAACTTGGCGACACGGGCTGGGTTGTCACTTGTGAAAAATGCGGTCACGAGTGCGCAGGTAGAACAATGCACGGCAGGATTAAACAAAGGCCGCTATAAGCACCTGTATAACCCAAGAGTACTGTCTATGGTAGTACTGTCTAGATCTAGCAAAGGGCGGATGATCTCTGTGTAAACTAAGTTAGCAAGCTAGTGCAACGGGAGAGAGACGGGAGCTTTTGGCTGAGGCTGTTCCCACCCTCTCTCTTTATATATTCCGGGCCTTCGATTGCCTTTGAACCGGCGGTGCTGGTTTGGGAAAACTGACCTACTTCAGACCTGCGCAGCCCGTGAGGCGAGAGATAGAACATCTCTCTCTCTCTCTCTCTCTCTCTCTCTCTCT
>NW_004797666.1:595442-597942 GCF_000002075.1 Aplysia californica
GTGTGTGTGTGTGTGTGTGTGTGTGTGTGTGTCGGGCAGAGGACTTTTGACTCGTCTACGAATCTCACCAGCTGATTTTATTCGTTAGATATCAAAGTCCAAAATTCTTCAAAGTATTCCAACACAAAAAAATTCTTTTCTTACACTTCATCAGACTTATTCATTCACCCTTCACCTTTCTAAATTCAGCTAAGCGTGAACACCAAGCAGTTCAAAGTTCTTGCATCGTATTTAAATTCTGCTCGAGTTCATTGACGCACAAATGGAATTTTTCACCTAGGCCTACTTACGTGCTCTCTCCCTATACCGTCAGGTACACAAGGCAGAGAGCAGTCGATGCCATGCTCGTCCGTGTCCCTGGCCATTACCTCCAGCGGACTACTACAATGACGAAAACTTTGCCCTCTATTTCCGCAGCAAACTTTTTGTCAAGGTAAATGAATGCATGTCACAGTGACATTATTTACTTAGACCTTGTGCATCTTTTTATAATCCTTTGGACATCAAAGGATTTACAATTTTCTTTTTGTTTATCTAATTACCTTTGAGTTTTCATCCAACCCCCACCCTTTTTTTTGACGTGAACACACACGAAGATAAAGGTGGCTTCGGGAGTTTAAAAAAAATTCGAGAATGGGGGGAGGGGGGGGGGAATTTGCCCAAACCTAACAAATACAGAAATGTCGACGCTCAACTATCTCCTTTTATTGTAACCCAGTAATCACTGTTTGACCAGGTCTAACAAGAAAGCAGCTGAACAAAGATGAACAGATTGTAAAGAATTAAGTTTGCTTCTGTTCAAGTGATGAAGTTTAGAAGACAAAAACTAGTAGGTGACAGGAGATCAACAAGGAAAAAAATACATTGCAAAATTATACAGCCTCAGGTTTATACACTGAAAACGTTTTTATTACGGCATGAAACTTAACATTCCATTGCTTGGGTGCCCACTTTCACAAACCCAGCCAAATCGAGCTCGGTAAAATCGCTCAAAACAAAGCAATGCCACAGGTAAAAAAACCCACGTTTCTAAGGACTTGACCAACGTTTAAATCCGTCTTAAACGTATGATTATTGTACCTAAGTTTTTCGTTAGTCCCCTGAAACAGTTCGTAATTTCTGGATTTTCCCCTGCTGCTTTACTCTTATTCAAACTGAAGTTTCAAACATAGTCCTTTGCCCCTGGGTTTGAAGAGATGTTGCTAAACAGGTGCTTTCTTACATACAAAGTAATGGGTTTTATATTCCTTCTAAAAAGGGAACAGAAAGGAGGAGGAAGACAATCGAGATCCTAAAGTCAGACTTAGACGGTAGTATTGCAATCCCAGTCCACTATTCCGTTGTGGTCTTGATAAATTCAGCTGCCCCAACCTCCGGAGGAGAAAGTGAGTGCAGTTTAAGATAATTAAGATGAAGATCCACGATGGGATGAGGAAGTACGCGTAATCAGCTGAGTCCTTAACCCGTTTTCGTAAAGAAAACTGAACGAAAAAACTTCACATTGAATACAGAAATCAAAGTAGCAGTTTCCTGCCAGCTTTCTATATTGGCTCAGAAAGGAATCGTTTTAACACAAAATTGTTTTAACTGAGTTCATTTCGAGGGACATTCCAAGAATTGGTTTTCTTTCGGAATAGAGAGGATGACTGTGAGTCAGCAAGACAGGAAATAGAAAACATTTGGAGAGGTGATGTGAGGGGAGGGGGAACGAAGGAAATAATAATCATATGACCGAACAAAAACACAAACAATGGGCAACTGAGGCTGTTTGAAATAAAAATGAAATACAGGGAAACCAAAATATTAATTTTTGGTAGTTGCCCCATGAACCCAACCAATACCAGTGCCATAAAATTATCACAAAGACCACCAATAGAGATAGAGCTACGGAGTCCAGAGCATCCAAACAGCCGATCCAGCTACATTATGAGGGAAGGGAAGAATGGGTCGTTCGAAAAAAAATATATCATTAGAGTAAAAGATGTATAACGACCAAACCTGAAATCAAAGATTGATCCTTGGGAAAGGTTGGACAGAAAAGCTATTACGAAGTAGAAGACAACCCACAACCATTAGCTATTGGGCCAGACTTGGGTTCTTTTTGCCTTAGTATCGGAGCTAAAGATTGTTGTTTTTTCTGACAGGTTTTGTTTTATACGTGTGAAATCACGCATGGCCTGGTTTTCTTATTAAATCTCTCTGTCAGAAGAGCCACTTGAAGATAGACGCACGCGAAACCGTTATTCCAGCTCACCTCCTTAATAAACAATGACACGTCTGTACGCTGTAGAAGTTCTTTTTTAAAAACGGAGGGGGAGTTGAAAGAGAGAGAGAGAGAGAGAGAGAGAGAGAGAGAGAGAGAGAGAGAGAGAGAGAGAGAGAGAGAGAGAGAGAGAGAGAGAGATGAGAGAGAGAGACTAAAGTTCTTGTCTGGGGCGCTGTTTTCCCTTCATCATACCTTCTGCGGAAGGTGCACAGTCACTTAACGGTAAGTGCCAAG
>NW_004797666.1:600442-607255 GCF_000002075.1 Aplysia californica
TTTCATGTCCTTTAAAGGACACATTTCTGTGTGGATTTTACTGAAAAACGTTGATGAAAGGCACAAAAATGTAAATTTTCAGTTTCCACGGACCCAAAAAATAAGCTAAGGAAATAACTAATTTTTAGCTGCCATTTTCTGACTAATTTTACCTCTGAAACCAGGTGATCCCCACCTCCTTCATTTGCAAATATCTCGACTTGTATTCAAGATATATAGATTTCTTTTTCATCCAAAGCAAGACAAATGAACAATTGCTTTAAGATGATACCAATAACTCTGCATGCCCAAAAATTGACGAGAGCCTGACTACACTGTGTTGTGACATACACACACACACACACACACACACACACACACACACACACACACACACACACACACACATACATACACACACACGCACACACACGCGCATATATATATATATATATATATATATATATATATATATATATATATATATGTATGTATATATGCATATATATATATTATAATAGTATACTTTCAAGCCGCCAGTCTGCTTCTTCTCTTTGTGAAAAAAGACTCTTCGTTTCTCCCCGAGACGATTCTGTACAAAATTATGTCTAGGCCACCTCGCGCTGTGCTCTTCTGAAAAAAAAAAGCATCTGCATAAATAATAAACTGCTTCCCATTGTAGTTAAGATTGTAAGCCGCTGTTCTTTCAAACAGAATCCCATAAGAGAACGTTTTCTCCTGATAACAGGTTCTCAACTTGCAACATGCTTTATTATTATTACTGTATGTTATTACGACATTGTGTCGAGACAAAAAGATTATAGGAGAGACAAATGAGAGGTCAACTTTATGTCAAAGTCAACGAGACAGGTGGCTATAAAGACGAAAAAGAATGCAGTTTGTCTGGAGATTTTTATCTAAACAGATAAAACCTTCGCAATGTTACGGCAGGCTAGTGCTTTTTCGTGCTTTAGTTTCGTACGTGTTCTTCCTGGAAAATAATATATTTTTCTTCTGGCAGCCCTTTTTGAGGGGTTAAAACAATCTTTTTCTCATTCTCGATGGGGCTGAACTTCGGGTGTAAAAAAGACTAAAACAAACGGAAAGTGAGATATCGTGTTATGGGTGTCTTTGAAATAGTCATGTCCAAATTGAGCGTGGGGAGGAGGTCAGCATAAAGTAGAGTTAAAACATAGTTTTCCTAGCCAGATGCCTAGCTGGAAACAGAAGTTTACGTTCAGGATATATGAATGAGGAAATTGGCACATATGATAATCAAAGGAGGTTGGGGTGAATATGCAGGTGAAGCGACATCACTTCTCCTCTCCTTCCCCCACCCCCAGCCTACCCTCCTGCCCCATCTACATCTTTCTTTTCATAAACAACACGAGTGCTCTCCCAGCAGTAAACAGGAGCCCTCTCAGCAAAAGAGAACGCGAAATGATCAGCAAAAAAATCCCCCGCCCAACAGACAAAAACTCACAGTTCGCTGGCAGCCACAGGGCGTATTATCCACGATCTGACTACGTACTGAAGTAGGCAACTCTGGTAAGTCATTGTATCTGGGGGATTTTTTCAACCACGTCAGAGCAAGCGCTATGGGACATACGGGTTTTGATATTTTGGTAAAAGTTAAATACAATGTGAACCCCCTCCCCCCTCCCACCCCCATCCCTGCTATTCTCAAAATAAGTTGATTAGCGTCTTTTGCGAATGATATCAGTATCACTCACGGTGACCCACATGCAGCCCCCTTGAATATGGAGCCCTGGGTGTGCGTAGTAATTCAAATTAATTCCGAATGGAAGGCTCAAGTTAAATTTTACCCGTTTTTCTTTTTACAGAGCGTTGAGACAAAAGTCCAAATGTCTGTTGTTTTCAACCTTTGGCAAAATCGCTTTTCGTCCATTTGACGAGCCATCAAAATTCCTTACAAGAAGTACTCTACTTTTTATTTAAGAGAAACGGCACTGCGTTCTCTGAAGAAGGTACTGTTGTGGCCACTACACCAAGCTTAACTCTTCGTATTCATATTTTAGTCTTTACAGGCAAAAGAAACAAATTTGTTAAAGTTATGAATGACACTCGTTTTGAGAACAATAAATACACCTTACTGTCATATTACTATGCAGATCTTCTAACAAATGAAAGTCGAAACAAAACAAAAACTAAATGGCCGTTCTCTTTGGCAAATAAAAAACCAGACATCCCCCCTCCCTCCCAAAACATAAAAATCTAATTTCTGAACGAGCAACCCTTTTATCAGAACCTAGTAATTCGATGGGAAATGCACCGGTACACTGAATAATAAAAACAACAGTAGTAGTACCCACTTGATTCTGATGATCTTATAAATCTGAGTTGACAAAATGCCATCAATTTGTAAACAAATGCAAGGGACTACAAATAAAGCTGCACTCACCTTAACAGATCAAACGTTATCTAGTCTCTTTATAGTACACGTACTTAGACTCCTATCCGAAGAAGAAGAAAAACAACCGTTGTGCGGTATGTACAGCTGCTGTGAGTGTGAGCACATGTACAAGGAAGCTTTATAGAGCGTCGGGTGTACAGTGCGTGTAACTCACTCAGTGTGCGGAGAGTATTGGAGGGGGTAGGGGCCGGGGGAGGGGTGAGGAGGTGGAATCTAGGAGGTCCAGGTGGTGATATTATGGGCCCTCTTAATCGCGTGCCAGTGGGCTCTTCGGGGAGTCTGAGACCAGGCATGGGAACGTAGAACTGGAATGAAGAGGGTGGAAAGGGTGGGAGAAGTGAAGGAGTCATGAGTGTGAATGGGATGAGAAAAGAACAGGAAAGACAGACGTTGGCAGGTCTGCCAGAGAGAGAGAGAGAGAGAGAGAGAGAGAGAGAGAGAGAGAGAGAGAGAGAGAGAGAGAGAGAGACAAGGAGAGAAAGAGAGGAAAGGAGAGAAGGAGAAAGGGACTATGACAGGGATTAAATATCCCTCTAGAACCAAAACATGGCATTCTGAAGAGAGAACGTGCCTTCTAGCTCAATTTAATGGAGGTAAATTGTCCACCCAAAGCGCTTCAACCCATGCGATAACCCCTCACCCCCAACCCCTACCCCTTTTTAACGGATCGGTTGACTGGAGACTTCATAATCCCAATACATGTAGGGCAGGTTCCGATAGGCAAAATACTTCATCGTATCACTTTCAGAACACTGCTGATATCACTTCAAAAGACTATATCGTGCTTAACAAAATGGTGATCATTCGCGTGAGAGGCAATGCAGCATTTTTTGGTATTCTCCAGTTTGGAAAGATTCTATCATTTTTTAAAAATCACCCCCAAAAACAAAATTACGGAGTGAGGTTCAACCAAATTAGAAAGAAACACCAAAAAAATTGGTGTAAGTGTACTCATCATTAGACAGCCCAAGGTAGAAACGAATCGGCTCAAGGCTAGAGGTGAAAGAGGAGATGGTAAAGATTGGGTATAAAAGCTGAAGGAAATACTGAAAGAACCTAAAAAGAAAGCAGCACAAGGTAAATGCCAATGGGCTTTGATTGAGGTAGTTATGTCTGCCAGTTTCCCTTGCTAAGGTCACAACCTCCCAATGGAATCATAGATCTATTTATAATAAAGGTGGCGTGTACGCCTAAGGGAGAAAAGAGAAAAAGGTGGGGGGCGTGGCTGTTGCTTCTTACGTATGTGTGTGTGTGTGTGTGTGTGTGTGTGTGTGTGTGTGTGTGTGTGTGTGTGAGCGTGTGTATGTTTACGTGTATGCACGTGTGTGTGTTTGCGTGTGTGTTTGTGTGTGTGAGTGTGTGTGTGTGTGTGTGTGTGTGTGTGTGTGTGTGTGTGTGTGTGTGTGTGTGTGTGTCTAAGACTCCCAGACGCGTCTGTCCTCAGTTGCTTGTCTATTTCCGGGTTGTTCTCAGAGGCGTGTGCTTTTCCTATGGTGCACACCCTTCTGTGAGCGTTCACGTTGGATGCATCTTTGATGTTAATGATAATCTTCCAACCCCACCCCACCCCCACCCTCTTCCTCCCACCTTCAACGCTTTCTCCATTCCTCTTTCCTACCTAAATAATAGGCTTTATTGAATAACCGTTGTTTGCTGACTGTTTAGGTGTTCTTATTTTTTAAGCAGGTGTGTTACGCTCCCATCAGCTCAGTTTAGGCTGGTTTTGTCCCCGCCGGAAAGATTTATTATGTATACAATGGGGTCCAAATGAAACTTGAAAATGTAATCACCCAATTATGGTGGTACAGCATTGCACTACCCACTCATGCAGCATACCAATTTAAAGTTTAATACATTCTGCATAATCTGACACATTAATATTTCATCTATGTTAAGAGTTGCCCGAGATATGGTTACTCAAAATTGACCTTAATAAATCTGGTTAGGCAAAATTAGGCAAAATTGCGCAAAATCAAAGAAAAGTGGAAGTGTGTTCGCGCGAATATTGAGGGGCATCAACATTGGTGGAATGTCCTTGTATTGAATATCAAACGAAAAGAGAAATTATTGTCCCTCAAATAAACAGCAACTTCTGATATATTCAAACAAATTGGAAAACAGAGCAGTTATAAATACTACGCAAAACATGAACTAAACTATACGTGTGCTCTTTAGAATGATTTCGTTTTTGTTTAGGAGCTTTTGGTTTCGTGTATACCACAAAAACTTGTTTTGCACATGGACAATTATAGTTTGGTTTTGGGACGTTGTCATGTATCAGTAAACCACGGAGGCCACGAGACTGCTATGGTTTTCGGTGGTCTGGGGTGGAATGAACAAAACTGCTCTCGTGAAAATCACCGGATGGCTTGGTTTAGTGGACTACATGGCGCAAGTGCTGGAACGTTATTATCGTTTTACCCTAATTTTCCTCATAATGTCATTCAAGTAGATATCTCCAAGCATAGCAGAACTCTTTCTCACAGGCATGGAGTGGACAGGTAAATAGTCCCTATATGAATCCTACAGGTACGTGAAGTACCATGAAACAGCAGCTGAAGAAAAGCGACTTTGGTCCCAATTCAGACCCTTTGTTTGCAACTCTCTGTGACATTTGGGATGAAATGACGGGTAATTATATCCAACATGTCATAGATTCGATGCCCAGTGAGTTCGTGCACTGCACAAAACCAATGGCTACTAAGCAAAATAACAATGACTACAATATTTAATGTTGTCCAAGTTTTGTGTGGTTTTTGTGATAGCTCTGCTTTCCGTTTTGTTGGTAACTATTGTAATAAAATATCGTTATAAAACAAAATTCTCCATTCATTGGATATACTATGTATGTCCATCCTATCAATATTGATGCTCCTCAATACGGGCGCGAAGACAATTTTACGTTTCTTTTGATTTCGCAAATTTTGCCGAGCCTGAATTTTAAAGGTCAAATTTGAGTGACCATATGTGAGGCGTGCTGACAAAATGAGTTACTTCTCTCAATCTACAAGCGTAGATATTGGCAAAAAAATCGACACTGGGGACAAATTTCTAGGTTTTTATTGACGCAATATTCATTAAGTACTAAATGCCTTTTGTTATTTCATACTTACAAATCGTAAAAACGTAACCTATAAGCATGATAATGTATCGATTTTCCTAGGGCTCAAATCCGAAAAGTAACTCATTTTGTCAGCACGCTTCACATATCTCGGGCGTCTCTTAATATAGATGAAATGTCAATGTGTCAGAAGATACAGAATGTATTTAGCTTTAAATTGATATGCTGCGTGAGTGGGTAATGCGGGGTTTTAACACGATGACTAGGTGATTACATTTTTAAGTTTCTTTAGGACGCCACTATATTTGTATATGATATTGAATTTAATATATTATACGTGTCTATATTAAACATTATATAATATATATATATACATGTACTTATTATATTTATGAGTAAATACATACACAAGCATTCATAATGTTAACGGTAACAAAGCTGCAGACCTAGTTCGCTCTGTTGGGTACATGTCCTTGATGGAAGATATTGCTCACGGCAAAATGGACTCGCGTGCCAAATCTCGTTCTTGTCAGGTGTGAGATAGCTGGGCGATGATGGATGGGTATGGTCTATCAACACGCCCGATAATTTTACTGACGGAGGTGAAGGACAGTTGAGGAAATAATCCATTCATGAAAGAAAAATGGATAAAGGTGAATTGCAGTCCCCCTCCTGTGCCCCCTTTTCTTAAAATAGTTTAATAGAATTGTCTTTCTAGCATGACGTCACAGCTACTCCTATGTTGGGAAGACCTTGGATGTGCTTAGTAGGAAAAGTATGCTCCAAATAGAGGGCTGTTACAGCAGACCTTTACTGATAAATTGAAGAACTGTGCCGAGAACAGACCTCTTGGCTTAGTAATTGGAGTATAGAAATAAGGAAGAGAAGAAGACTGAGAAAGAGACGCCATTTCAAACCTTTTTATTTGGGGAGATAAGGGTTGTGGGTTTTTGGGGGGTTTTATTTTTTATTTTTTGTTTTTTGTTTTGTTTGTTTTTTATTTTTTGTTAAGTGTTTTACGGCGTTCGTGACTGCATAAGGTCATATGAGCGTGCTGTACTTATGAAACATTTTCAGTTGGTATGAGATTTTCAGTTTTGCCCGGGTTGCAGCCAAAGCCTACTCTTATCGATTTTAGACAATCAAGGCGTCTTTAACGTGCATAACTTGCACTCGGGACCTCTGGGATTTTTTGGCCTTATCTGAAAAGGTTAGGTGCAGATCTTAACTACCATAAGATCAGGGGTGTGGCGGAAAGACAGCAGTAAGAAGGAGCCAAGGAGTAGCAGTAGAAAGGCTGCAGACAGAGTCAGGATCCCAGAGGAGGGGGCAAAGGAGG
>NW_004797666.1:608895-612549 GCF_000002075.1 Aplysia californica
CATACATACATACATACATACATACATACATACATACATACATACATACATACATTCATACATATGCATGCATGCCAACATACTACACCTACACACATACCGTACATACCATATACAATATGTATATGATTATACGTACATACATATAAAGGCATGTTTTGTCATCTGTTTGTATATGATAAATAGCACTTAGATCTACTATAGAAGTAAGTATGAAACAACACACGTATCCACCCATTGACAATGGAATTCCAATTATTGTAAACGACGTATTTCAGGAAATACGATCAGACAGAAATAGAAATGTTACACTGTGCTTTGAATGAGGCAGTGAGAGAAATCTGGTTAAATTTCACTCTGAGAAGTGAACACAGATTGTCATTTTATACATATATGCATATAACATAGTACATATTGCAGTAAATATCGAGTTACATATATGCGTGTGAATACCTTTTCCGTAAGTCAAACGTGTTCGCATAACATGATTTAGGAATGAGATTATGTATTTAGAATGGACTTCATCTGAACAGACTAATATGCCATAGAGTTTAGACTTTGGATCTTCGGGTGTCTGAAGTCTGATGTACTCTGGTAAAAATTGCTCTCGTATTTCATTATTTTGTGAACATCTGAACAATACATGGAATTCATTTTCTACATACTTTTCATCACACTGGAGGCAACAAAATCTGTCGGCAATACCCAAACGGAAAAGATCATTTTTCAGCGACAAACTGAAAGTTCTGAGTAATACAAGGACCCTTGTACCTCTTGGAGTGATGATGACAGAGAGGTACAGAGCAGGGCTTAACGTAGGATGGAAATCCAGGTACTCAGGATGAACGTCAAACACTTTAGAACGCCAGTCCTGGTGGCTTATATTTATCAGTCTTTCCTTGAATTGGAATGGGAAAATATTCTTGTCACCAACATTTTGAAAAAACCACGCATATCCAAACCCTATTGTACATAATAGTTTTCTCATGTCAGTGGCCCAGCTGTACCGATTATTTTGGTCATGTACATACGTTTGCAAATAATATTTCTTATCATACCTATTATTATCCATTGCATTACCAGTAATTTATACCAATATTTTATTGCTCGTAGATGATACGAGGTCTGTCTCAGAATAAAGTTTCCCTCCTCAATGAAACTCAAAGTACGCAACCAACAGCCACTAAAGTTTGTGAGGTCATGACACCATGACTAAGAAATCTCAACGCCAAATTGCAAGTCGTGCATTGGTGAACGGGTCATAGAGCTATGACGTGTCAAGTGTGGTGTACTTGTGCACTTTGTCCAAGGCAAATCCGAGGAAAATGGCTAAGCAAAACATTGGTGCAACCTTCTCATGCAACGATGTCTGAGTTGTAATCAAATTTTCAACTCTTCTCAGCAAGTCTGCAGTTGAAACCCATGTTGATCTTTACAAACTAACTGGGAATAAATAATGCCCCATCAATTCAAACAGTAAGGAAATGGATCAGGGAGGTTGAAGGTAGGAGGTCTGACATGAAAGATGAAGCGCACGCAGAAAACATGGGGAGAGAAAGGTGATGCACATTGGGGGGTTTTCGACATGAGTGGCATCATACTGAGCTGGCTAGTCAAACCTGGTGTAACTGTCAGTGGTGGCTACTACAGGTTCGTCCTCAAAGACAAGCTGAGACCTGCGGTCCAGAAAAAAAAGACCCGCTTTGCTTGAAGAAGGCGTCATCCTGCACCATGACAACGCGCCTGTTCACAAGTCCAGAGTTGTGAACGAGCTTTTTGAGGGCTACTCGTGGGAATTCTTGGAACACCCGACCAGTCGCTCGACCTCGCCCCTTGCAACTTCCACCTCTTCCCCAAGGGGAAAGAAATGCTGCGAGGTCGGCCATTTGAGGACGAGGACCAGATTCGAGATGCTATGAGAAAGACACTCGGGACCTTGGACAAACGATCACTGACCACTGTCTTTGACCGCTGGGAACATCAAAAGGAGAAATGTCTTAAACTTGATGGTTCCTACGTAGAATAGGTATTTGAATAAGCTTTCCTTTGATACCAAATACAAGGTGATTTATAATTATATGTGAGGACAGCATGACAGGGAAACTTTATTCTGAGACACACCTCGTAAGTGGCAAACAAATGATGACGTCCACATCCCCCCATTGTCAAAATATTTGCGGATGTTCTACTAGTTCTACCAATGTTTAGGACAGCCTTGCAGGATTTAATGTGCACCAGCTCTATTTTCTCGTATTTCTTCACTCCTACCCCCACCCCCCCCCCCCACCCCCACCCCCCAATACTTCACAACTGTACAAAAGTAATGGCTTAATTTTGATGTAAAAATGTTGTACAAAGTTTAGACATACAAGTGCTCATATCTTTGACTTAGACATCTCACTCTGGAAGTGAGCCGTGTTTCTATACAACATAAGTTTTCTATACACTTTGACCATTACAAGCGAAAAAAAAATATCACTCCTATGTAGCTAAAGCAAGTTGTTAATTAAATTATTTGAACTGAAAGTTCAGTTGTTTTATTGTTGTAAAGATAAAAAAGAAACTTCTTCTCTAAACGGTGAGTAGTATCAGAGGAAGCTGTCTGGAAACTAAGTATACTTATAAACATGGACTTAATAATCATTTATCGATCTCGCGGGAGATGAGGAAGAGCGAAAATAAGATGTGTTAATAGGGCTGATACATGCAGACAATTTTCCTTTTCTTTGTTTTCTGTTTCGAATCGAGGTTCCCTGAAAGCATTGCATATGTTTGTTGTTAGTTTACTTTTTACTTACTTAACTTACTCTCTCCCCGTACCGGTAGAGACACATGACACAGGCAATAGTCGACGTCATCCTTATCTGTCCTTGGTCACTTCCTCTAACCTTGGCACATCCAGGCCCAGGTTGATTGTCTCATTCCTTTTCGTGCATAATATGCAACTTCTAATTGGTCTACCTTTTTTTCGTTTTCCATTTGGTCTTCATTACCACGTCTGACAGCGCAGTCTTCTATTTTTCATTCACGAAATGTTTTTCTCTCCTGTTTTGCAGCTACTCATTTGTGTGTGTGGGGGGGGGGGGGGGGTAAACAAACTTTACTTTTTTCGAAATAGGCAGTCAAATCAAATGTGTCATCAAGTATCTGTCCAAATCTGACCGGGCTGTATGTATTCTTTTCAGATATTAAAGAGTCTCAATTTTTGGGGGGTTTGTTTGGGGTTTGTTTGTTTTTTGTCCCTGACTTGCTCTTTGCTTGGCTAACATACTCATTTCTTTCTGAATAACAGAATACCGGATACAAGCTTTTATTATAATGGGTTTTTTTTTAATATAAACTGCATTCTTGATACGTTCCTCTAATTTGATGACTTCATTTGGGGAAAAGTTATCTTTACACGGTTGGTCATGAAATGTAAAAAGTGAAAGGTCCCATCCAGCCTGACAAACAAGCCCATATCCTAGTACATAAGAAATAGTGTCATTTGTAAACCAAAAATAGAAAAAATCTCCCAAAGTTCACAAAGTAACTGGGTTTAATTTAGATCTGTAAACAGACGTTCCATGAGAGGGGCGGCTCTTCCCTTGTTATATTATAACGCCCGTGAGGTCTCTATCTACCTCTCTCTCTCTCTCTCTCTCTCTCTCTCTC
>NW_004797666.1:612649-616051 GCF_000002075.1 Aplysia californica
CCTCTCTCTCTCTCTCTCTCTCTCTCTCTCTCTCTCTCTCTCTCTTTTTCTCTCTCTCTCTTTTTCCCCTCTCTTTTTTTCTTTCTCTCGCTCTATCGATCTGCCTTATTTACTTAGTTGTGAAGTTATTCTTTCTCATCTTAAGTGGATCGTGCTTTAGTGCTTGGTGAAATGTTGATCAAAAGAGACCGAGAGAAATACAATCATGTCTGGTACTTCTTCCTGAAATTTTATTATTTTTCATAATTCAAACCAACTTTGTTATTGGGGGAACAATCTCCCCACATAAAAGAATTCATAAGACCACTTGGATCTCCCGGGATGGAACAACCGAAAACCAGATTGATCATTTTTGCATTTCCCGAAAGTTTAGACACTCACTGGAGGACGTCAGAGTCTTACGAGGAGCGGACGTCGCATCAGACCACCATTTGATCCTTGGAAAGGTGAAACTGAAACTGAGAAGGTATGCACCAATCACAACTGGAAGTCGCCAAAAGTATGAAGTGAGCCTTCTGAAAGACCCAGTAAAGAAGAATGAATTCAAGTTGGAACTGAAGAAAAGATGTCAAGCCCTTCAAGATATGGATGATTGTGAAGTAAACGAACACTGGGACAAGATAAGAGAGGCAGTAAATGCAACTTGCCAGAGCATCCTAGGACCCAAAGCCAACACCAGGAATGAATGGATTGCACAGGACCCTCTAGACAAAATCAAAAGAAGAAGAGAGCTGAAGGCCCGAGTCAACAACAGCCTTACTCGAACTGAGAAACTCGCTGCCCAACAAGAGTACACTGAAGTAAACCGGCAGGTAAAGAATTCCATCAAGAAGGACAAGAATACCTACCTGAATGGCCTGGCCGAAAAAGCAGAGAAAGCAGCAACAGACGGGCACTTGCGAATTGTACATCAGACAACAAGGACTCTTTCAGGTAGATTCAGCAAGCCCACTCTACCAGTGAAAGACAAAGAAGGAAAGACTATCTTCAACCCAGAGGGGCAACTGAACCGATCGAGAGAACACTTTGATCAACTATTGAACAGACCACCTCCAGAAAACCAAACAGAAATTCTCCCAGCCAGAAATGACCTCCCAATCGCTACGGAACCACCTTCAAGAGAGGAAATTGCTGCAGCTATAACAGCACTGAAGTCCCACAAGGCAGCTTGTCCCGACCATATGCCACCAGAAGCCCTTAAGGCAGATAACGATACATCAGTGGAAATTCTCTATGCTCTATTCGAAAAGGTTTGGCAAGAAGAGGAAATACCATCAGACTGGAATGAAGGCCACCTAATCAAGCTGCCAAAGAAAGGAGACCTCAGCAATTGTAACAACTACAGAGGAATAACACTCCTGTCCTTACCTGGGAAAGTCTTTAACAGGATACTCCTGGAAAGAATCAAGTTGGCAACAGATGAGAAGCTCAGGGGCAGGCTTCCGCAAGAACCGATCATGTGTGGACCAGATCGCTACCCTGCGCATCATTTTTGAGCAATCACTTGAATGAAATTCACCACTAGTGGTCAACTTCGTTGATTATGAAAAGGCATTTGACAGTGTGGACATGGGAAGTCTGTGGAAACTCATGCGGCATTATGGAATACCTGTCAAAATCGGCTTGTGAAGACTACCTATGATAGAACAAATTGCCAAGTCTTCCACGAAGGACAACTCTCAGAACCATTTAGGGTACAGACAGGAGCGTGACAAGGTTGCTTGCTCTCACCTTTTCTCTTCATACTGGCAATTGACTGGATCATGAAGGAAGCCACCAGAGGCAAGCGAAATGGAATACAGTGGATCCCTTGGCAGCAGCTGGACGATTTGGACTTCGCCGATGACCTTGCACTGCTCTCTCACACGCATGCTCAGAAGTAAGAACAGGCCAAGGAACTCAACAGCCTAAAAAGTAGTGTTGGCCTACGTATACACCCGGGCAAATCGAAAGTAGTGAAGCTAGGAAACGTGTCAAGCCCTGCTGTGACAGTGGAAGACAATCCACTAGAAAAAGTGGACTCCTTTACCTACCTTGGAAGTGTCATCGATAGTAAAGGTGGAACAGAAGCAGATCATGTAAAAGCAAGAACCGTCAAGCATTCAAGCAATTATCAAAAGTCTGGAAAGTAAGCAACATATCACAGCGCACCAAGATTCGACTCTTTAATTCCAATGTCAAGTCTGTGATCCTCTACGGCTGCGAAACTTGGAAGACAACAAAGTCAGTGCTAAATAAAGTCCAGACTTTCATCAACAGATGTATGAGTAGTATCCTAAGAATTAAGTTGCAGGATAAAACAAGAAATGAAGAGCTATGGGAAAGGATAGGACAAAAGGATATAAAAGTAGAAATAGGACTAAGAAAGTGGCGTTGGATGGGACACACCTTCAGAAAGCCCAGGGGAAACATCACAAGACAATCAAAGCAATGGAACCCACAGAGAGCACGAGGCAGGGGTAGGCCACGGGAAACATGGAGGAGATGTGTGGAAAGGGACATGAGAGAGATGAAGCTCACTTGGAACGAGCTAGGAAGGATGGCTCAGGATAGAGATAAATGGAAGGAGCTTGTATGTGGCCTATACCCTGCCAGGGGTGAAAGGCACTGATGAAGATGGTAGTTCAAACAGTTGTACCCCACGAGTGTGTGAAAATAACGTCTGCTCAAGCGGTGGATGGACTGATGGATAGATGGATAGGTGGGTGGGTAGGTCGGTGGATGGATGGATGAATGGATGGATGAATGTATGAAAAAGTGGAAGGGTGGAAGGTTAGATGACGCAATGAGTTGTTGAGATTTTATTCCTAAAATTACTAATCAATTATGTTTTAACAAAACTTCCTTTGTTTTGTGTTTGTTAAACCAAGGCCTGTTTCAGTTGTTATTTTCTGTGAAGCCCACGTGTAGGGTTACAGAATATGGAAGAAAACGTTTCCTTGAATTTTGTGTTGACATTTAGATAGATGAGAATGTTGATTGACGCACATCCGAACTCAAAAACGTTCCGTATTATATTTGTGGCCATGAAAATATTATGATACTGTTTGTACAGGTTATATTTGGAGACAAATCTCCGGGTGAAAGATATGATGACCGCAGGTGTGTTGGCGATGACGAAAACCGCTGCAACTAGCGCCGTGGACTTGACAACCTGAATCTCTTTGCTGCTTCCAGACTTTGCGTTGCTTTTGTCTCCTTTCGTCTGGTCACCGCTAGGCGCCGAGATAAGCGTGGACCGAAACTTGCTGGCTTTATGTAGACTGGTGCTGAGTATGACCAGACAAATCATGACCACTGATTGGGTAACGGCTGGGAGAATTAGACGATTGAGAATCACGAACACGGCCAGAACAGGTTTTCTCTCTGGCAGGAAAGACAGCACGTACCAGGTTGTATTTC
>NW_004797666.1:618052-619676 GCF_000002075.1 Aplysia californica
GGGTGCCCACTACGGATGGGATTGGCCGATCGGGCTGATCGCCTGACTCGATAACCTCAAACACAAAGGTGTTTGTTTTCAGTTTCAGGCGATCGAGTCGGGCGATGGTCCCGATCAAGCCGTAGTGGGCACCCCGTATAAGAGAGAGCACAATATACAACTTGAAGCTGTGCAAGTATGCAGATTGCACCAACCGGCATCTGTGGTGTAGCGGTCAGGGGCTTTGCTGTTGCACTCAGAAGACCCAATTTTGATTCAGTTTCTGAAGATTTTCTTATATTTACAAAAATGCTTAAGCCAACCTCAAATAATATGCAATGAGCTGATTAGAACACTTAGAGCTTCCATACTGATACAAAAAGTGATTTGTGCAAACGTATAACGGTAAATTGTAATTACACAACTTCAAGATATCTGCAATAAAGGAAAAAATAGCAAAAGCACACAATACTCTACAGTGAGGCGCCTTGTTTGAAAGCAAGGGTATCAGGTCACCATGTGTGGCGTCGGTGGCTTAGTGGTTAGGATACCGGACTCGTAATCGTGAGGTTGCCAGTTCGGGGGTTCGAGCAGCGGGCCCGACGTTGTGTCCTTGGGAAAAGCACTTTACACGAATTTTCCTCACTTCACCCAGGTGGGAATGGGTACCCGGCCATAGACAGCGAAAGATATTTTCAGTATGTTTGTGTTTTAGCGACTATAAATGGCCGCTTGCACTGTATGCTTCCCATGAAGTCGAGGCTGTTTCAGAATGCTCTCAGGTCATCCAGGGTAACAGTATATATTGTGAAGTGCGTAGAGTTTGCTGTAGAGCGGGGATTTGTCTATCCTTTAACCAACATTTGACCACCTGACCCCCACCCCTCCCCTCCCCCACCCCGCCTCTTATTTCAGGATAAGCCTAAAGACTGAATAAAAGTAAAGGTCCATCAGAGCGAATTTAGCCAGGAGGTGATCCGGATTTTGGTTGTTTTTGTTCGTTTGTTTGTTTGGGGAGGGTTTTTTGTGTTAATTGTTGTTGTTTTTTGTTTTGTTTTGTTTTAGTTGGGGGGGGGGTTTGGGGGGAGGGGTTGTCGAGGAGAGGAACAAAATTTTACACGAGAGAAACTCTTGTTGAAGGTGTCCCACCCTCCCTTCACTGTAAACAGAAAATAGTCCTTAAAGTTGAGATATTAGTCCTTTAGTGCTCGCAGCATAGGAATCAAAACGATGAGCGTCCATTAGGCTATTGATTTCATAAGGAAAATGCTGCACAATTTGGCTTACGTATTTTCCAACTCTGTGCTCCTCTTTTCCACCCTACCCGCCAACTTTGTTTCCTTTGATGAGCCTGGGTAATGGATGGTCTGCGTACTCATTCCCCTAGCTCCTGGCACATTTATTGCTGCCTGCCATCAGGGGCTCTGCGACACTACGCGAAATGGGGTATTTGAGAGTCGCTGTGAGGAACGGTTTCAGGGGGTAAACAAGAGACAGATACGGAATGCTTGGCCGGAGACAGACAGAAACAGAGGTAGAGATAGAAAGAAACGCCGAGAGTGGACGACAGGGAGACAGAGAGAGAGAGAGCGAGAGAGAGAGAAAGAGGGAGAGAGAGAGAGAGCGAGAGAGAGAGAGAGAGAGA
>NW_004797666.1:619873-625683 GCF_000002075.1 Aplysia californica
GGGGGGTGCTAACACAGAGTGCTCGAAAGGAAAGGTGTGCATCTAAACACAAAAAAGTGATAAACATAGAAGACAATTAAAGGTAATGGGGAAAAGCGGTAATCTCAACAACTTCTCGTTTTATATCATTTTATATCAGCCTGTGATGACAATAATTGCGAGCCACTGCAGGCAGACGATAACACGTACATCGGCTTACTCCGGACGGGGAAAGCGGACACCAGAGGTAAGGAAAAAGACGCCCTGAGCACTTAACCTTCATAAAGAGAAGCCTATATTATTATAGTCTCGTTTTTTGCTTGCGCATATACACTCACTCTGTCTCTCTGTCTCTCTCTCTCTCTGTCTCTCTCTGTCTCTCTCTCTCTTTCTCTCTCCCTCTCTCTCTCTCTCTCTCTCTCTCTCTCTCTCTCTCTCTCTCTCTCTCTCTTCCCTCTCTCTCTTTCTTCCGTATCCAACTATCTATCTGTGTAACTACCTATATATTAATATATGTGTGTGTATATATAGAACGAAAGCAATGGAGAACGAGCTAACAACATTGCAAGCGAGAAGAATATTTCATTATATTTTTATATACATGTACATATTATACACACACACACACATATATATATATATATATATATATATATATATATATATATATATATATATAATATGTTGATAGATGAATAGATATAGATTCGGTAGAAAGAAAGAGGGAGGGGAGAAAGAGAGAGACAGAGAGAGGCAAATATAATGAAATAATCCTTCTCACTTGCAATATATTGCTAGCTCGTTCTCAATTGCTTTTGTTCTTTCAAAATCAGGCTTCGAAGAAGATTTAAAAAATTTGGGGCTGGAAGAAGGGAGAAAGAGAGAGTGAGAGAGAGAGAGAGAGAGAGAGAGAGAGAGAGAGAGAGAGAGAGAGATTTGAGGGAGATAAATAGAGAGAGAGATAGAGAGAGAGAGGGGGTGAGAAAGAAGACGAAGACGGTACAGGAGACAAAAAAAATGAAGACAAAGTGTTTCCATCACCGGGTCTAGTGCTTGAGCACTCGAAGTGTAAATAGCAGCAAAAAGAGCCGTGTTTCTTTACATCATAAGTTTTCTATACACTTTGACCATAACAAGCGAAAAGAAAATATCACTCCTATGTAGCTAAAGCAAGTTGTTAATTAAATTATTTGAACTGAAAGTTCAGTTGTTTTACTGTTGTAACGATAAAAAAGAAACTTCTTCTCTAAACGGTGAGTAGTATCAGAGGAAGCTGTCTGGAAACTAAGTATACTTATAAACATGGACTTAATAATTATTTATCAATCTCGCGGGAGATGAGAAAGAGCGAAAATAAGATGTGTTAATAGGGCTGATACATGCAGACAATTTTCCTTTTCTTTGTTTTCTGTTTCGAATCGAGGTTCTCTGAAAGCATTGCATATTTTTGTTGTTAGTTTACTTTTTACTTACTTAACTTACTCTCTCCCCGTACCGGTAGGGACACATGACACAGGCAGCAGTCGACGTCATCCTTATCTGTCCTTGGTCACTTCCTCTTACCTTGGCACATCCAGGCCCAGGTTGATTGTCTCATTCCTTTTCGTGCATAATATGCAACTTCCAATTGGTCTACCTTTTTTTCGTTTTCCATTTGGTCTTCATTACCACGTCTGACAGCGCAGTCTTCTATTTTTCATTCACGAAATGTTTTTCTCTCCTGTTTTGCAGCTACTCATTTTTGTGGGGTAAAGAAGGTAAACAAACTTTACTTTTTTCGAAATAGACAGTCAAATCAAAAGTGTCATAAAGTATCTGTCCAAATCTGACTGGGCTGTGTGTATTCTTTTTAGATATTTAAGAGTCTCAATTTGTTAGGGACTTGTTTGGGTAGTGGTTATTTTGTCCCTGACTTGCTCTTTGCTTGGCTGGCATACTCATTTCTTTTTGAATAACAGAATACCTGATACAAGCTTTTATTATAATGGGTTTTTTAAATATAAAATGCATTCTTGATACGTTCCTCTGATTTGATTACTTCATTTGGGGAAAAGTTATCTTTACACCGATGGTCATGAAATGTAAAAAGTGAAAGGTCCCATCCAGCCTGACATTCAAGCCCATATCCTAGCACATAGGCGATGGTGTCATTTGTAAATTAAAAATAGAGAAAGGTGCCAAATTTCACATCCTAACTGGGCTTAACTGTAATCTCTCTCTCTCTCTCTCTCTCTCTCTCTCTCTCTCTCTCTCTCTCTCTCTCCCTCTCTCTCTCTCTCCTTCTTTCTCTCTCTCTCTCTCTCTCTCTCTCTCTTTCTTTCTTTCTTTCTTTCTCTCCCTCTGTCTATCTGCCTTATTTACTTAATTACGAAGCCTAAATTGGTTATTCTTTCTCATATTAACTGGATATCGTGCTTTGGTGCTTGGTGAAATTTTGATCAAAAGAGACCGAGGGAAATACAAATCATCTCTGGAACGTTCTTCCCGAAATTTTATTATTTCTCATAGTTCA
The DNA here is from genome assembly GCF_000002075.1 of Aplysia californica. NCBI lineage: Eukaryota > Metazoa > Mollusca > Gastropoda > Aplysiida > Aplysiidae > Aplysia > Aplysia californica. The sequence goes on from NW_004797666.1 coordinate 622,365, forward strand.
AACAGTTGCACTCCACGAGTGTGAGAAAATAACGTCTGCTCAAGCGGTGGATTGACTGATGGATAGATGGATGGGTGGGTGGGTAGTTTGGTGGATAGATGGATGGATGAAAAAGTGGAAGGGTAGAAGGTTAGATGACGCAATGAGGGGTTGAGATTGTTTTCCTAAAATTACTGATCAATTATGTTTTAACAAAACTTCCTTTGTTTTGTGTTTGTTAAACCGAGGCCTGTTTCAGTTGTTATTTTCTGTGAAGCCCACGTGTAGAGTTACAGAATATGGAAGAAAACGTTTCCTTGAATTTTGTGTTGAAATTTAGATAGATGAGAATGTTGATTGACGCACATCCGAACTCAAAAACGTTCCGTATTATATTTGTGGCCATGAAAATATTATGGTACTGTTTGTACAGGTTATATTTGGAGACAAATCTCCGGGTGAAAGATATGATGACCGCAGGTGTGTTGGCGATGACGAAAACCGCTGCAACGAGCGCCGTGGACTTGACAACCTGAATCTCTTTTCTGCTTCCAGACTTTGCGTTACTTTTGTCTCCTTTCGTCTGGTCACCGCTAGGCGCCGAGATAAGCGTGGACCGAAACTTGCTGGCTTTATGTAGACTGGCGCTGAGTATGACGAGACAAATCATGACCACTGATTGGGTAACGGCTGGGAGAAGTAGACGGTTGAGAATCACGAACACGGCCAGAACAGGTTTTCTCTCTGGCAGGAAAGACAGCACGTACCAGGTTGTATTTCGTTTGGGGTTGATGGCTTCCACTAAGGTCTGAGTACATATCATTGGTAAGTAGCAGGCTAAGACAAATATATAGATGAAGCACAAGATTATTACACTTCTCCTGACGGTGAAATCGGTTTTGAATCTGAACGGTAGAGCGACACAGCAGCAACGCTGCACGCTGATGTATGTAGTGGTCAGTATAGACGTGTCAAGGAACAGTTGGTTATAAGTTGTCCCGTATAACGTGAGTGATATTGGCTGAACAGACCAGGCCATGTCGAACTCACTGAGAAGATAAGCAAGGCAGTTAAAAAGTGAAACCAACAGAAGACACAAGTCCGACACAGATAGAGCGAGAAAGGAAATGTTCACGCTGTCATTGAGTCCTATTTTCATGAATGTTACGATGTTGGCCGTGTTTGAAAGGATACCAAAAACTTCTATCACAAAGAAGACTACTCCAGCTAAAACGATTTGAATTAATCTTAGCTGTTCAGCACTAATCAGTCCTTGGGGTCGTTTGTTGTCTGTAATATCCTCCACAACAGAGCACTCCACACCATGGGAAGTATTAGAGTTAGAGAGAGAAGAGCAGCCAGTCCCGTTGCTGTTGTTGAGAAAGCTTATTTGTGCGGGCGGTTGCATCTTCAACTTTTTCAGTTTGGTAAATTCTTAGCTTTGGTAAATTCTTAGCTCAGGTCTATATAACAAAGTTTCTTTCATCTAAACTAAAGGCAAATTTACAATGTGGCAAAGCTACGTCCTACATTAAAATTCTGGGTGTGCCTCTTCTCTATGGGTCGTCTTAGCTCTTATCGAAAGCGAACGATTGTTTATGTAAATCCATTTTATAACCAAACAAAGCGTTTTGGGGAGATACCAATTTGAAAACTTTCCCATAAGACTCGAAGTAGAAAACGAAAGGACTAATCTAATTTCATCAGATCATTACAAATGTGTATGAAATTTGATATAATGGGGATCTTGTTGAGCACGTTGGTCCATTAACTACCACTTTGTGATAGTGTTTTTGAAAACTACGTTTGCTTTTGAAGTAATTTGTTGGTCTTAGTCTCACCTTGAACACATAAATCATTATAGAATTTGACAAACCCTGTTTGAAATACTCAGATAATTCCACAACCCAATGTTTCTAGAGGGGGGTGGGGGTGTCTTTGTTGGCTGCTTTTTTTAGAGGGGGGGGGGGGGCGTCAGTTCCATAATTTAACTTTCTATTTGACTCGTTTCAAAAATTGGTTGATGACAATTTGGCAAGGTGATAATTATAAAAAATTATTAGACAAATATCACACATCCTCATAAACGATAATGTGTTGATATTGCATTATGGTATTTCAGGTAATTATGTTTATATTTACTCCAATTAAATTGCCGAAGTTAATTGCTGTGTAAGTATAAAATAAGCACCAAGAACCATTCCATTTTGGCTTATAATATATTTGTCTAGTTTCTGTCCTTAGAATTCTCATTGGTGAGAAGTCTGTTGATAAATTAGTATCGGTTCTATCCAGTTTACAATTAATTGAATTTGATCTTATTCCTCTAGACATCCATAGAGTAGGCATGTCTGCCTGAAACCATCATGACAGCTATTTTTAAGAAAATTACTGACATTCATCTTTTTGGATTTCTCATTATTGTTATTTTCAGTTACGTAAATGATCAGCAAAATGAAATTCTGATCTGGTGCCAAGCCTCTTTCTACTTCGTCAAGTCGCTCTGATGTTTTCAGTATCGTTAGGTAAGAAACTATAAGAGAAGACTTAAGGGTTCTCTTGGTCGAAAGGTACGGCTTTTGCCTTTCAATTGAAATCTGCCTGCGACGATTTGTTCTTTCATTTGCTTTCATCTCCACTCCCCCCTCCCCTCCCCGGCCCCCACTATGCTCCTCTCTCTCTCTCTCTCTCTCTCTCTCTCTCTCTCTCTCTCTCTCTCTCTCTCTCTCTCTCTCTCTCTCTCTCTCACTTTCACTCTCCCTCCCTCCCTTCCTCCCCCCTACCCCCTCTCCCTCTCTCTCCCTCTATCTATCTATCTATCTATCTATCTATCTATCTATCTATCTATCTATCTATCTATCTATCTATCTATCTATCTGTCTGTCTATCTATCTATCTATCTATCTATCTATCTATCTATCTATCTATCTATCTATCTATCTATTTATCTATATATCTATCTCTTTCTGTGTGTTTGAGTGAACAAACGGGAACTTTGTAGGTTTAAATCGGAATTCGGACGAAAACACATTTCTCGACTGGACAGTCTGACACGGCTGTAAGCGAGAGAAGAACCAAGGTAAACAAACGGATCTAAACCTCTTGGGAAAGAGATGAACCTGGAGTATTAAGTAACACAAGAAACATAATGATTGTAAAGATAGATCAGACGAGAGGTTTGTGTTGTGTGATGAAGAGAGAGGGGGGAGGGCGAAAAGGGATGAGGGAGGTACGAGATCTGATATGCTGAGAAGATGTGCTGTGTCAGTGACTCTTGGTCTTATGATAATATGTATAAATGTATATTTTTTTTCGTTTATTTTTTATTTTTATTTTTTTT
>NW_004797666.1:625783-629021 GCF_000002075.1 Aplysia californica
AGAAAAAGTGAGAGAAAGAGAAAACGACAGAAAGACGAAAAGAAAGAAAGTGAGAGAGAGAGAGACAGAGAGAGAGAGACCGAGAGAGAGACCGAGAGAGAGACCGAGAGAGAGACCGAGAGAGAGACAGACAGAAAAAGAGAGAAAGAGGGAGAGACAGATAGAGAGAGGGGGAGAGGGGGTGGAGGAATGTAATACACCTCTTGCAGTTGAGACAATAAGTCCAAGATCGTCTAGGCTCTATTCTATGGTGAAGATGATCTTTGCCATTGCACGTAAAAGACATTGGTTCGATTCACGCACTTAGAAGGGTGTGTTTTCATGCATATCCGTCCTTTTTCTGGAGTTTTGCGTTCTGATCAATTTGAACAGTCCGGCTTTGACAGCCAAGGTTGAAACACCCCCTACCCCCCCCCCTTTCCATAAGTGATTTAAATTGTGTCGATGGGGACGCAGAACTATTTACAATAATAATTTCTTTGAAGAGGAGAGAGCTTACAGTAGTAATAGTGTCTCAAGAGTATTGCAAATAGTCTAAACAATTTGTAAAACCCTGTTCTGTGCGAATCATACACACTAATAATCCCAAATATACCATTTCGAACGTAGGTTTGTCACTGTACGATTTAATAGATACGGGTTTCTATTATTTTGGCGAGACCATGCTCTCAGTTGGAAACTCTTCGCGAGACATTACATGTAGTTTGGGTTTTAACACTTTATGCTTATATAGGAAGTGGGACTTCCAAAGAGTGCAGTCCATCACCAACAGAGCCAAGTTGGTGGAGACCCCTAAAAACTCTCCGAATAACCTAAATAGTATCCACTGAGGGCTCAAAGCCGAGTTCCACGCCATAGCCCAGCACGACACCTAACTGCTCAAACAAGTCAGACTTGGACAGGAGACAAACTACGTACAGACAAAAATGTTGCCCCCTACGCCACAGAGTTGGTGGTAAAAAAAAAGGCTTCCCACGCCAATAGTGTGGCGCGCAGTGCTGGTGAGATGGAAATCGTAAGTCCATGGGCTCAATAATGGTCAAGCCTTAGTTGTAGGCCCTACTTCTTCTATTAGAACATTTTTTGCGAATATTATTCAACTTTTATAATATACTTAAGTACGACATATTCGACTAATTAATACAGCCAATCTTATTTTAAATGTTTACACCCTATCGACACAATCTAGATAATCTAGGAAGCGAGCTGCTTCGACCCTACGTGTCAATATAAACCAAAGCTCAGTGGGCCACACATTCGAAAGAATTCAACACTTTTCCGAGGGGCTCTCGTGGTCTAGAGGTACAGTGTTTGCCTCTCATTCAATAGGTCCCAGGTTCGAAACCTGACAGTGACCAAATATTTTCTTCTCTAAATGTTCTCCTTTCACCGCCTTTCCTGCTCTCTAACTCGAACCATGTTCTGTCGTTTGTTTGTCTCCACTTTCTGCGCTCTCCTTTGGGCTCCTGACTCCTTCTGCATCTTTTCTACTGCTACTCCTTGGTTCTTTCTTACTGCTGTCTTTCAGCCACACCCCTGAACTTATGGTAGATCTAACACCCAGCCTTCTCGGATAATGAGGCAAAAATCTCGGAGGTCCCGTGTGCAAATTGCTCGCGTTAAAATGATCCTTTGGTGGTCCAAAAATCAATAAGAATGGGCTGCGGCCGCCACCCGAAAAAAAATTAAAATTAATTCCTACCAAACTGAAAATAAAAAGCTAATTAAGAAAAATAAAAACTTTTCCACTTAGTGATAACAGAACTCACACATCGTTGGTAAGCTGTTTACTTCTGTTAGGCCCAGAAAACAAAATTATTTTACGAGAGAGAAAGAAAAAAAAATCCATTCTTTCAACAATTGTACATGTACCTACATTGTGTTGTGTTTTGTTGGATTTGTATAGTTTGTTCTTTTGTTTGTTTGTTTTTTCATTGAGAATGTGAATTTCGTCCAAAAAAAATTCAGCACTTGCAACCGATACCACAGATTAAAAAACCGCAACAGAGAGAAAATAATGTTAAGTTTGGGCTGATTATATCTTAATAGCAAGCCGACAACATTTCGTGAACATTGTGGATGGCGAAGGGTCTTTTACCATTACACCAGAGACGCCTGTCAGAATAGTCACAGTGGTGGACTGTCGCACATATTTCATCACCAACTTAAATACAATTGACATTGAAATGCAACGCCTTATCCGGGCCATTTAGGTCATCTCAAAAGCGGAACATTTAGTCAACCGTAAGAACATCAGGCTGGGACGAAATATTCCCAAGAATGGCGAAAAATGATAAGTGTGACAGATTAATTTCGTAAACAATACCGGTCAGAACGATTTAGAAACGGGAGATGAATAATATCAGTGTTGGGATAAGTTTTCCTGCCCCCCCCCCCCTTCCTAATCACACCTTCTTTTTCCCGAAAAAAGGAAAACGAACAAATATAACATATTAATGAAACCATTTCAGAGTGTCCGCTGGAGACTCTTTCTTCCTTGTGCCACATCCCACCATGACACCCATTGATCCAATGGTTCCCTTGAGGGCACCGGGTTATGTAAGGTTGTTATTTTTTTTGTAAACTCCAAGAACAAGAAAGATAATAACCTTTGAGAAGTCAGGAGCAACAGAAAAAGGCGAACACATGTGTACTTCTTTGAATGCTGGAGCAAGCAAGAGTTCTAATTGAGTTCATAAACAGGCCTAATTTAGGTAAGTTCGGAGATGAAAGCCTCTCCGAAATTTTCCCCAGGAACTGTTTTAAATTATTATTTTTCTTTCTGGTGGGAGGTGTTTTTGTTTTTGGTGAGGTTTTTTTTTTCCTTTTTTCCTTTTTTTCCTTCATCTTTTTCTTTCCTTCAGGTGCCTGTGATCCTGTGATAGAGCTGGTTATCTCCCTTCCTAGTACAGGCAGGGCCCTGTGTTGTAAGCAGACGGCCGGCAATGTTTACAGAATACGCCGAATGCAGCAGAGATCATGATGTCTGGGAAAGAGGGGAGGATGGGGTGCGGAAAGGGGCGTGAATGAAATAACCCTTCTATAACGATGCAGTTGTAGACTGGAATCTCTGCAAGTTCGTAGTTTCTGTACATCTGCCTTTATCTCGATTTATTGTTTAATTCGAGCCAATAAATTAAGTTCTTTGGCTCCTTTGTGTCCGTTATTCTCTTGACGAACTCTGGCCACTTTGAAGGAATGGGTTGTTCTGTTGTTTTTTGTAGTGTTCCTTTTTTTT
>NW_004797666.1:629328-632224 GCF_000002075.1 Aplysia californica
GAGGAAATGCACCCAGCCGCCGGACTTCACCCGCTCTCCTTCCGTTTTCGGCTTGGTTTTCTCGCTTTTTATTGTGGTTTGTTTGTTTTTTGTTGTTAGTTTTGGGGGGGGGTTTTGGGGGTTAGCTGTGGTTGTTGTTTTTTGTGGGGATTTTTCTTCTTTTTTTGGGGGGGGGGGGGGGATTTCTTATATTCAATTACTTTGGCCTTGGGGATGCATCTGTGCACAAATGAAAAAGCGTTACTGATTCCTTATGGTACTCATCACAATAGACCAGATAATTAATTTAGCTCATGTCATGGAATTGACGCTCAGTTATAAGTTGTTTACTTACATGATAAAAGACAGTGATGCCCTCTCAAATATTACAAACCTGATCTGAGCTCAAACAGTGCTAAACGAAATGAAGATTTTCTAAAGCGAAGCACTGGGGCTCTGGGGTACTTAAGTAAGAAATAATTTTCTTTTTTACTTTTTTTTTTTTTTTTTTTTTGCTTAAAGATGATGATATTATAAGACGGTTTTGCAGCTTGTACTGGTGAGCAGGTGGCCAGCTTGTAATAGAGTGTTCATTTATTTTCTTTCAAATTACTATTTTTAATCTTCAGATTAAGTAAACGTCGCCACTCTACAAGAACAGGTTAGCCATAGCTTTGTTACATCAAGGAGTTGGTAAATACTAAATGGTTGCAATATCGTGATGGAAGATTATCTAATTGATTGTTTCAAAAACAGCAACAGCTCTAAAAATGTCTATACGTACCATAACTTTGATACAAACTGAATGTCGTCAGACAGGGGCTGTGAGAGCTCTTTCAGAAACGCCCTATCAGATTCACACATTATTTATCTCTAAACCCACTGTCACGGTATACGTTTTGAATCAGCAAGGTATAAATAATAATAATAACAATAATAATAACAATATTAATAACAATGATGATGATGATGATGATGATGATGATGATGATGATGATGATGATGATGATGATGATGATGATGATGATAATGATGATGATGATGATGATGATGATGATGATGATGATGATGATGATGATGATGATGGTGATGATGATCATGATGATGATGATCATGATGATAATAATAATAATAATAATAATAATAATAATAATAATAATAATAATAATAATAATAATAATAATAATAATAATAATAATAATAATAATAATAATAATAATAATAATGATATATTTGTTGTACATTTTATAAAGAGATTCATATGAAGTAAGCTTACATTCTTTTTTAAATCAAAACGAAAGGTAAACATTGAGCATTTACCACTAACTACTAAAACACAATACTTTTAGTAGGCGCAGATACCATGTAGATATTGTGAATCAACTGACTAAAATGAAAATGTGCACAGTATTCACCTGGTTCGATACTGAAAACAATGGATAGCTCTATAGATCTAAAACTAACAACCAACTGCTTTTTCGGTTGCTAAATTGTGGAGTCACATAATGGAGTATGTTTTTGTTATTCACTTACTTACTTGCTTACATGGTAGGAGAATAGGCATCATTGCAGGCGGCACAATGCCATAGCTGTTCCCCTCTCCTCTCCAGGATTCATGAATAGAAAGGGTCTGCCTGCTGATCGTGTCAAATAACAGCTGGTTGGAAATTCTTCTGAAAAGTCTGTTATTCTCTAGGAACCGTGACGATATTAAATGTGTAATATAAGACAAAGATAAGACTCCGTGCTACCTCATTGAGTAATGGTTTTGACAGATAATGCGTCAAATCAGTGTTCAAACCCAAAGCTCAAATAATAATAATAATAATAATAATAATAATAATAATAATAATAATAATAATAATAATAATAATAATAATAATAATATAACATTTATATAGCGCATTTCCAAAAAAAGTAGCTCAATGCGCTTTACATTGGAATACCCATTTTTCAAAAACCTTTCTTACTACCAGGGGCGAAGCGTCTATATAATCAAATAATCACTGCTTCCCTTCCTAATTTTGAAACATTGTCGCTGTCAAATTCATCCTTAAACGTAAACCTCTTAAATTAAAAGTAAAAAGAGGTTCGTAATCCACAATGAGCATGCCTAACATTCAAAACGGTTTCACGGCCACATAAATAGCCTCCTCACCCCTCTCGGGCCACTCCATAATCAGTCGCAAGCTTTGATTAATTAAGCTTAAAGTGAGGCTGAAAGAGTCTACCAATACAGTTGAGGGAACATGTGCATAGCAGTCATGGCTGTTTCATTGCCACATATACCCTGTTCACCCCTTTGGGGCCACAGTTAAAATCAATCACAAGCCCTGATTAAGTAAGCTAACGAACACTGGTCGAGTCTACCTCACAAATGTGAGGGGAACTAACTCCTAACAATCTCTTTACTGCTGCATGTGCTTGTTTTTTTTTCCTCGATGTTTTACTGTCCTATAATCAGACCTCGATTATGACACCAGCTCCTGGCCGCGAAAGGCTAACAAAAACAGCCAAATGTGAAATTTAAAAAATGATAATTGTCATGTTCTACCAAAGAGTTAGACTCTCTGGTAGATCTATAACATATAGATCTAGTACTGACATCTCTGCTACTTTGCTTTGTGTTTATGTATTCACATCTAAAGTTAATTTAATTTTAGTTGGAACTGATATTTAATAAGATACTTTCCCGATTATTTTGGCGGTTGAACATACAATATGAATTCCGGATTTGTTTTCATTTACAACTCAGTCAGAGTCGCCGCCTCGAGTAAGATTCTTATGGGATATCTACAGGCCATATAGATCTATATCTGGTCCCGTTTCACTTTGATTACCCTGTCAAACAAGTCAGCCTTCGCCCCTGCTTACTACTTCCTTTCTTCTCAAGCAATATACATTAATGCACACACAC
>NW_004797666.1:635086-636111 GCF_000002075.1 Aplysia californica
CGAGTTTTGTTTTGTTTTGTTTTTGCTTTGTTTTTCGTGGGATACTTGATTTTAAAAAATTTGCAATTATTTATAAAGAAATCCGCAAAATCTCGTCCGCGAAAAGCTAAAAGTGGCTCTGCTGCATTGGAACCTGCGCTACCATTGAACAACAAATTTCTATAACCTGACATTTTGGCCGTTTTGAGTTTTTATGACCATGTGCTCAAAGACCAAATGTCTATCTGTTCTATCCTGAGTCGTTATCTCGATATTCAGAGAATAACATTGTTCCATCAGCAGACAGAAAGATCTTTATAGAATTACAATATTCTTCTTTTTTTTTTGGGGGGGGGGTAGATGTTTTACGGCGCTAGCAACTGCATAACGTCGGTGTTATTCCCAAACCGACTACATGCAAAATTTTCAATTTAAAAAAAATGTATTTAATGAATAGTAAATAGTATTATACGTTATCCCAATAAACATGAGGTTTGAAAAAAATAAAGAAATATTATGTTTTAATTGAGAATTTCCGAAACGGACACCTGCAGCTGGGGGGAAAGTGTCCTGGCCCAACCAGCCATGTACGTAGCCGTTACGGTTTCAGCAGGCCGTCTTAACACGTGTCGAAATGCATTATCCTCACCGTGCATCACCCCCACGTTCCATATCGATAATAGAGGTGTGTGGGGGGGGGGGGGGTCCCTTTAAACTTGACTGAATTTAGAATTTTCATCAGTGCTCATCAAGACATAATATTAATGTCAGCAATTAAGTGACTTGTTTTCTCAGTTTGATTCGATTTACTAGAATAAATTTGTTAATTAATCTATTATGCATTTAGAAATAAGAACATGACAGACCAATATAGAGTTAAAGTCACATTATGGACCCACATTTATACGACAAGCCCTCTTTTTCCTATTTTTCTTCTCTTTCTTTTCGTTCTTGTTCTTGTACTTCTTTTTGTTGTTGTTGTTGTTGTTGTTGTTGTTGTTGTTGCTTTTCTTCTTCTTCTTCTTCTTCTTCTTCTTCTTCTTCTT
>NW_004797666.1:637438-639403 GCF_000002075.1 Aplysia californica
AGGGGGGGGGGGGAGTGGACAGAGAGAGAAAGACAAAGAGAAGGGGCTCTGGGGGCCTAGAGGCCTAGAGGTTAAGGTGTTCGCCACTCATTCAAATGTCCCGGGTTCGAATAGGGTAGAGACCGAAAAAATGTTCTTCTCTAAAACTTTCTCCTTCACCTTCTTTCCAGCTCTCTAGCAATGTTTTGTCGTCTGCTTTCGTCTCCTTTTTTCTGCCCCCACCCCCTCACCTCTTTTGCCAGCTCCTCTGGGCTCCTGACTCTTTCTTCAGTCTTTCCACTGCTTCTCTTTGGTTCCTTCTTACTGCTGTCTTTCAGACACACCCTGATCTTCTGGTTGGAAAGATCTACCCCGAGCCTTTTTGGACAAGGGCGAAAAATTTTGGAGGGTCCGTGTACAAGTTGTGCACGTTAAAGATCCCTTGGTGGTCCAAAATCGATAAAAGTAGGCTTCGGCCGCCACCTAGGCAAAATTCAAAATTTCCTACCAACTGAAAAAGTTCAGTGTGTCCCGCGCACTCATATGACCTTATGCAGTTGCGATCGCCGTAAAACACTTTTTTGAAAAAGAGACAGAGAGAGAAAGCAGCCGAGAATAGGCAGGAGAGACGGAGAGATCACACATAATAATAGAATACTTGGATAAAGGCTCCAAGTCCCATAAATCTTTGTAAAGTATTCTCTCAAAAGCCAGTTCCTCAGTCATTTCCCTTAATCTCCACGAGTCTTGTGAACCGATCGTTTGATCTAAAAGTTTGTGGGGGGTTTTATATCACAACATCACCTCACAAATAAAATGTTTAAGACTTAAAAGGAATAAAACACAGTTGATTTTGAAGGTAGAACACTCAGCCACAATTCCAAGAGGAGTCTTTTTTATGAAGTTGGTAACAGCAACCCGAAATAACTGCTTGAGTAAGGGAAACAATTACCTTAAAAAGTTTTGTTAAGCAACAGTAAAAAGAAAAACAGAAAAGCCGCTTTAATAGGTGAAAGACAAATCTAGCAAAACTTTTAAATGTCGAAATATAAGGAAATGTTTCAAACCTTAGTAAGCCCTTAGAAAGCACATTTTTCAAAATGAACAAAATGACAGATAGAAAATGTTCTAAGCGAAACCAAAATATAATATAATTGTTAATACACTGACTATATAAACAAGTCAAGATACTTGATAAATGAATATGGCATGTTAGGTGGTCCCTTGTCACTTCACTGTGGCGGCATTCCGCTAATTCATTAATATGGGGGATAGTTTTAAAATATCAATGAACAAAAAAGCAATCAACAAAATTAAATATCTGATAACTGGATTTGAAGGTTACGGTTAGTATTGAATGATTACAGCCAAAGATTGTGACTTGTTCGTTACTATAAATACGTAGCGAATAGTGCCAGGGTCGAAAGATGACACGTAGGAATTTACTAATACTGAATACATGCTAATACATAATTATCACAAATGAGCACACATGCGGCTGGTATCGAATCTTTGATCTTAAACATGTTGCAATGATAAATAATAGTGAAAGTTTCAAATTGGTATCGACTAGTTATCGATTGCATCAAATATCATTTAAATATACGAATGAATACAGCTGGGCATACATCGAATATACCTGGAAGGGGAGCAATCGACTATAGTTCTAGTCCAGGCGTGGATTTATTAACGAAATCGTGAGACTGGTAGGTATCGAGTAATAACACCCTGTGACCTACTGAACGCCAAAGGTCGTATCGAATAATGAGCGGTCGGGGACGGATCGAATAAAGAACAGGAATTGGCGGTATCGAGAATTTACTGGCAATTGCAGATATCGAATAAGGGTGAGGGTGAAGAGAATGAGATTTAGATCGAGGGTGAGATCGAGGGTGAGATTGAGGTCGAGGGTGAGATCGAGGGTGAGATTGAGGTCGAGGGTGAGATTGAGGGTGAGATTGAGGTCGAGGGTGAGATCGAGGGTGA
>NW_004797666.1:639917-642694 GCF_000002075.1 Aplysia californica
GTGAGATTGAGGGTGAGGGTGAGATTGAGGGTGAGGGTGAGATTGAGGGTGAGGGTGAGATTGAGATCGAGGGTGAGATTGAGATCGAGGGTAAGATTGAGACCGAGGGTGAGATTGAGGGTGAGATCGAGGGTGAGATTGAGATCGAGGGTGAGATCGAGGGTGAGACCGAGGGTGAGATCGAGGGTGAGATCGAGGGTGAGATCGAGATCGAGGGTGAGATTGAGATCGAGATCATGGGTGAGATTAAGGGTGAGATCGAGATTAAGGGTGAGATTGAGATCGAGATCATTGGTGAGATTAAGGGTGAGATCGAGATCATTGGTGAGATTAAGGGTGAGATCGAGATTAAGGGTGAGATTGAGATCGAGATCATTGGTGAGATTAAGGGTGAGATCGAGATCATGGGTGAGACTGAGATCGAGATCATGGGTGAGATTGAGATCGAGGGTGAGATTGAGATCGAGGGTGAGATTGAGGGTGAGGGTGAGATTGAGGGTGAGGGTGAGATTGAGATCGAGGGTGAGATTGAGATCGAGGGTAAGATTGAGACCGAGGGTGAGATTGAGGGTGAGATCGAGGGTGAGATTGAGATCGAGGGTGAGATCGAGGGTGAGACCGAGGGTGAGATCGAGGGTGAGATCGAGGGTGAGATCGAGATCGAGGGTGAGATTGAGATCGAGATCATGGGTGAGATTAAGGGTGAGATCGAGATTAAGGGTGAGATTGAGATCGAGATCATGGGTGAGATTGAGATCGAGATCATGGGTGAGATTAAGGGTGAGATCGAGATTAAGGGTGAGATTGAGATCGAGATCATTGGTGAGATTAAGGGTGAGATCGAGATTAAGATTGAGATCGAGATCGAGGGTGAGATCGAGATCGAGGGTGAGATCGAGATCGAGATCGAGGGTGAGACCGAGGGTGAGATTGAGGATGAGGGTGAGATTGAGATCGAGATCGAGATTGAGGGTGAAACACAATGTTACATTATCCCCACCCTGCTTGCAATCCGCGAAGCCACTTACGTCAGAAAAAGAGAGAGGGGGAGAGTGGGAGATCCTGCGCAAGCCTTAAGTCCCGTCCGCAGCCACAGACCCCACAATTCACACAGTACTGGTTTGCGCTAGACCTAGAGATTTGCCCCAAGCTCCAAACCTGACCTGCTGACTTGTACTGTCTCGATATAGTTACGCTGACAAAAAATCTCTTCCGGAGGAAGGAGTGACTGTCTTTAGAATAAAAGGCCATCTGAAGCAAAGAGCGGACTTCCGGCGGACACTTTTTTTGGCTCAGTGGACCATCTTGTTATGTACTATCTTTGTCAATAAGCATTGTCCGGACAAGTTGGGAATAATATTCGTGAAGAAAAGAAACCAAACCGGACAAGGTCGTGATAGGCTAGCAGTTGGACGGATGCTACAGGACAGGCTGAACAAGGTCGCAGATTGGTGTGAGGAATACAATGCGGTCATAAATCCAGACAAAGCACAGGTCATCTGGTGCTCACTCATAAGGTGGCACAGGCAAAGCTGTACTTGAATGTTCTGGGAGACCCGAGGCACCCTTTGCATGACAACCTGGCCAGCATCAAAGGAAACAGGATCAAACGGGGCAGCTCATGGATGGCAGAAGCCGAAGACTCCTTGAGGAAAGTTTGTGGCATCGATGAAATATGCTGTGGAAAGAAATGGTTTGAACTGAACTCCGATTGCAGAAGCCTGGCTAACGTTCACATCACTATGGGTCGTGAAAGACGGGAATGTGCTGCTGTCATTAACGACAATGATATACGACAGTTAATTGAGGAGCATTCCAAGCCAGAGGACCCAGTGATCTATACGGATGGATCAGTTAGGAGGGGTGAAAGAAGTGAATGGGGTTTTGTAGTGTACAGTGGGAACAAAAAGGTTCATGGCATGTCAGGGGCCATAGAAAGAACAACTTCAAGCATGAAAATGGAGATTGAGGCCGAAACAAGAGCGCTTGGATGGCTTCATAATACAAGACCAAGAATTACTCATCTCATCATTGTCACAGACTCCCAGAGCGTCTTGCGAAGGGTTGAGAAAGGGCTTCTTCGGAGTGAATGGATGAACCCAATACAACACTCATCACTTAGAGCCATCACGTGGATATTCTGTCCTGGGCACTCTAGAGTGAAAGGCAATGAGGAGGCTGATTGGCTGGCAGGCAGTGCCGTGGTTGTTGGTAAGGTGAAATTTGACAAAGGAGAAGTGTTGAAGACCCTGGAGAAAAAGTTGCGGGATGAAAAAGATAAGGAGACAGCAGAACACCGCGCAATCATTAGGATGCGGGAAATGGGGATAGAGAGGGGAGAAGGAAGAAAGGAACGATTATCTGGAAAGGAAAGACGTCACCATAATCATACAGCCACCGGAACAATCAGTATAGATACCTTGCGGGCTTTGGTGCTGGGGGGAACTGAGCACTTGTGGACCTGTCCGGTGTGCAATGATGTTGTTGCCCAGGACATGTTATACAGGTAATTCCCAGCTTTTGCTGTTGTTGTTGTTTTAAAATGATTTTTTCTTCCTAGCGGTGGTTTTTAGTCGGAAAATGCCAAAAATCGCGGCCGCGACAAACGTAGATGCTAGGTATTCGTCATTCCGTCATTCTTCAATGAGTTTCTGTGGTTAAAGGTTAACTTGTGCAAGCTAACGGGGCGCTGGTGAGTACTCTCTATCTCTTTATATTATTATTATTTCTGTTGATTATGTGGAAACATGGGTTATATATATATTTGTGTGTGTGTG
>NW_004797666.1:644423-647357 GCF_000002075.1 Aplysia californica
TGTGTGTGTGTGTGTGTGTGTGTGTATGTGTGTGTGGGTGTGTGTGTGTGCGAGTCTGTGTGTGTGTGCATTCGTAAATGTGTGACAAGGCGTCAGGCACACATGGACACACTTTAGTTAAATTTCCATGTTAACGGTCCTTACGCATTACGCATTTCGCACTACGCATTATAATACGTACACATGGAAACGGGGCTTAAGGGGCACTGAATCATCCGTAATGTAATTTAATTAGGAGCTTTGATTTGGCACAAACGAAGACGAAAATTCGATTTCCACATGGGTAAGTTTGCTTTTTGGGTTTGTTTGTTTGTTTGTTTGTTTGTTTGTTTGTTTGTTTCTTTGTTTGTTTGTTTGTTTGTTTGTTTGTTTGTTTGTGTGGAGTATCTCCATCTATCTGCCTTGATTCTATATCCCACTCATCCTGGGTTGCCCCTGATAGACAGATTCGGAGCAATTAAGCCGCCTCCTAAAAGATTTTGATCGTGTTGGAAAAGAAGAGGTGAAGCAGAAAAAAAACTGATGTCAAGTTGGTTTGCTCCAACAATTTGTTTCCTTCCCGTTATTTTGTAGACGCAGCTTGTGGATCAAATAAGGCCCCATTTTTACAGAGATATCGCTTTCATGCTCACAAGTGAACTTTTACTTGAGGAAAGTTAGACTATATAAATGTGGCTGTAGTCAGTCAGTCCTCGATGTACGCTGGTAGCACAAAAAGATACCATGTTGAGGTTTGAAATAGCCTGGACCGATCAATTATTTATAATTTTGTTCTGTGCCTGCTGAATTAAGACACGTCACTCGTCGGTTTGGTTATGGCAAGGTGCGGGGGGGGTGGGACGACAGCGAGCCGGACAGCGCTGACGCCGCCGCTGCAGCAGCCGCAGAATTCACCGAGGGGTGGTGCGAGTGAGGGTGTGGGTGGGGGTGGTGGGACTTGGGCGAGGTCATAAGGCGAGGGTCGCGGTTTTCCCTCAGCTCGCGGTCTCTCTCCTGCTGCTGTAGGATCAGGTCGGAGCTCACCGAGTGCTTCTCCAGGTCCAGCGGGTGGTGTTTGCCGAGCCCCGGCCGGTGGCAGGAGTCGTCTCCCCCTAGGTGGTGCTGGCCGGGCTTGTGCACGGCGTACTTGAGGGCCGCGTCCTGGCTGGCTTTGATCTCGTGGGCGTTGTACGAGGCAAAATGCGGCAACACGCGCTGGCCGTACTCATTGGCCAGTGTCTCCATTTTCACCTGAGAACAATTGAGGTAAACATGGCATTGTGAACAACACAGCTTTTTGAGTTAGAATTTAAAAAAAAAAAAATTCTAGAAAACAGTGATGTGATAAAAATAAAGTAAATGGATGGATTTAATGACTCTATCAACACTTTTTACGTTATATGAGTTACAGGAACTCCGAATTTAAAGTCTCTGATAGCAAAATGGGGTGAGAGCCTCGAAAGCAGATTCACACACACACCACTCACATGCAAAGGCATCTTTGCACCCCGCCTCCTTTTAATTGGTTTCACATTCCATTCATCTTAAAAGGCACCAATGCATTCCCTCCAAACACATACACACATTGCGCACCTATAAAGGCACTTTTGAACCTTTCCCCCCTCCTCTCCCCACTCGGATCTTTCCACTCTCTCTCTCTCTCTCACACACACACCTACAAACACCACACTCACCTTAAAAGGCACTTTGGTCTCTGTCTTGACAATCTCAGGGAAGGACACAAACTTGTAGACAAACTTCTGTCCCAGCGACTTCTTGATGATGTTCTTATCGTAATAATAGCGCAGAGCACGGCTCAGCTTGTCGTAGTTCATGTTGTGTTTGTTCTTGCGCAGTCCCCACAGGCGCGCCACCTCCTCCGCGTTGACCAGCTTGAACTCGCCCTCCTGGCTGGTCCAGTGGATGATGTTCTGGTGCTGGTTGCTTAGCAACAGCTCCAGCAGGAACTGCCACAGCGTTATGTTGGAGTCCATGGCTGTAAGATGGGAGGGGAGAGAAGAAAAAGGGAAACAAATTAGGGTTTTGGTTTGGTAGATGTTTTACGATACTGTTGACATAGTAGTTTTGGTTATGTAAGTCAAAAAATACTAACACCCCTCCCAAAAAAAAATAAAAATTCGAGATGCACATTGATAAGATAACGGTCGTTTAGTGCAGGGAAAGAATAAAAGCAGACAGACAGAAATGACAGAGGGAATATAAAAGATGAAGCTATACCAGTGGCACCCTCTAACCAACCGCGCTGTAGCATGTACAACACTACAACGTTTCATCAGTTTGACTTTTACGGCACTTGCAACCCAAATAGACGACATAAGTGCCTAAGATTAGGTAGTCTTACTAAAGAGTAACATAATAATATGATAAACAAAAGAAGGAAAAAAAGGAAAGCAAGATAGATGTTTGATATAAGAAAAAAAGGAGTAAACCACACCAGACTGTTTTCTGTTTAAGTAAAAGTTTTACGGCACTTGGAACACAATACGGTCATATAAGTGCCGAAGATTAGAGGTGTTACAAGAAATGCACAAAAATGAAAGTTTTAGTTTTAGTGGAAGTTTTACGGCGCTCGCAAATGCATAAGGTCATATGAGCGCCAGAAGATTAGAGGTGATACAAGAGAGTAACAAACATAAAAAAGAAGAAGGGGAGATAAGGATGATAGATGTTTCATAGGAAAGACTAAGCAAACCACATCAGAGCACCCGCCAACCACCCACCAAAAATGAAAGAGGGGAGATAAGGACGATGTTTGGAAAGAAGAAGCAAACCATACCAGAGCAACCGCCAACCACCCACAGTCTCACTAAAGAGTAACATATAATAAACAAAAGAAGAAAAAGACAATAGATGTTTGATATACGAAAAAAAGGAGGAAACCACACCAGAGCACCCGCCAACCACCCTTCCCGTCGCGTGCACACCCCCCCCCCC
>NW_004797666.1:647457-649568 GCF_000002075.1 Aplysia californica
TAATGGTGTGCTTGGCAAGGTTTTCCAAAGCTCGGAAGACCCCCCTTGACTCTTGATGTCGCACTGAACAGTCTCGTGAGAGAGAGAGAGAGAGAGAGAGAGAGAGAGAGAGAGAGAGAGAGAGAGAGAGAGAGATTGAGAGAGAGAGAGAGAAAGAGAGCGCGCGGCGCATGTGACCCGTGTCTGTGTGTGTGCGTCTGTGTGTCAATGCGTGTGAATCACCGTGTTTGTGCTGTCAGGAGAATCTGCGTTCTATATCGATCGGCAGAACTGCTCGCTCTCTCTCTCTCTCTCTGCCCTTCTCACAGCCCCATCCTTCCACACACAGCACACACACACACACATGACACACACGCACTCACGCAAAACACACACACCCATTTATTTCTTTGTAGGTTAAAATGTGCATTCTTTAGGCCTATTCCTCGGTGCTGGTAAGGAGGGTAGGGGGCGGGGCTGAGCATTTTCGTTAGGTTTGAGGTCAGGTCAGGTACTGAGAAGGCCTAGGCTCAGGTCAAGGAAAGTAGTACACGTGTGTTTTCCTCGGTTCGGGCCAACGATTGCGAAGGATACCTGTTTACTTGTCGTCGGGGGAGAGAGGGGGGTAATAGTATTGTCTATTGAAACCACAATCGCTCAGAAACTGAAAGGCTGCGCTTTCATTTAAGTCAAGTCGTACATGTGCACAATGTATTTCAAATATTCATTTAGAAATTGACAAAGCAGCATCTCCATTGCCTAACCAAAAAACGTACTTTGCGAGTAAATTGAAGGAATCATGTGAGCCAAAGTCAAATTTGATCATTTATTTTATAGAACCTCATATAGAAAAGATGGGCAGGGATGTGTCTATGTCAATAGACATGTACAGTGATGTACTGTAAAACAACCGTTAGAAACATAATAAAGTCCAGGTCTCGAAATTAAACGAGAAAATGTAAATAATTAAAATTAATAACATCAGATATATGCCAATTACTCGGTCTCAATAGCCGATTCAGAAAAGGGCCTTCAATTGCTTCTAGAGATACTGTTGTGAATGAAAGTGGGTGTAAAGGGTAATTGCTAAATTTGAAGAAAACAGAATGCATGATGAAGAATATTATAATCTATTTAAAGGGGGAAAAAGAAGCGGTAAACCCAAGTTGTAATCTCATAGAGGCAAAGGCGTGTTCTCTGTGAGAAATACGACCAAGATATAGGTACTTCTATAAATTGATTTTAGATCTTCGAGTGGGTGTGGCATGATGTATAATGGGTCGCAATGAACAAACAACAGGGACCAAAAATCTGTGCAACACTATCAGACAGCTGTTCACAAAGACTAGCAGTGTACATGTAGTTGTGCAAGGTACAGTGAACGACTTGTTCCACACCTCAGTAGGAAAGAGTCCACCAGGGCTGCTTCCTCTCACCGACTTTGTTCAATATCTTCCTTTAAAACGCATAATGACCAGTGCCCTTGAAAAACATCAGGGCACAGTCAGCATTGATGGCCGGACCATCGTAAACCTTCGGTTCGCTGACTTCATTGATGGGCAAACGGGAGAAGCACAAGAATTTGCGAGTCTGATCAAAACATCTTTGCCAGATACGGCATGGAGATCAGAACCGAAAAGACAAAGCTCATGACGAAGAGCATATAACGCCCGTAGAGAGAAAAACATCTGTCTGTGGACAGGAACTTGAAACTGGGTTGTTGTTGTTGTTGTTGTTGTTGTTGTTTTTGGAAAGTGTTTTACGGCGCTCACAACTTCATAAGTTCACTTGATCGCGCGGGACGCATTAAACATTTTCAGTTTGTAGGGAATTTTGACTTTTGCCCGGGTGGCAGCCGAAGCCTACTCTGATCAAATTTGGACCACCAAGGGATCTTTAACGTACGCAACTTGCAGTCAGGAGCCCAGAGGAGGGGGCAAAGGAAGTGAGGGGGTGGGGGCAGAAAGTTAAGACGAAAACAGACGACAGGACATTGTTAGAGAGCAGGAAAGGATGTAAAAGGAGACAATAATATATTTTAGAGAAGAAAATTGTTCGTCGCTAACCGGATTTGAACCCGGGACCTTTACATGAGAGGCAAACACCTTAACTTCGAGACCATGAGAGCCCCC
>NW_004797666.1:650287-653934 GCF_000002075.1 Aplysia californica
GATTTTTTATTCTCTGGTCCCTACCCTCTGCCCCAGCTGAGTAAGTACGAGTACGTTGTAAGTGTATACAAGTATTTTCTTAGAACTGAAATTCGTCAGTACCGATTGTAATTAATGATGCAGCATAATATATTTCTCTTAACACCATGCAACATTTTAGTTAGATTTTCTCAAAACGTTCTGTTCAAGCCGGCTTTAGTGGAAGTTAGCTACTCTCCCCACCCCACCTCTTTAAAAGAAAAAAAAGAATGCCAACCTTCTCCACTAACTCAGCGTTTATACACACTCATTGGCGTATTAAAACTGTTTGGTGGTTATAATTTGCCTGATGGTGGATTTGTGGGGGGTGAGCCCCCCTCCCCCCCCCCCTCCTTAGATTTATTGTAGTATATGATGCGGGTGTGGAGTTGGTGTGTAGTACACCTTTATAACATTACCCTGCGCATATCCTAGCGTAGAACCAGTGCAGTCTAGCCGCACCGAGAAGAACTCAATATCGTGGTCAGTCGGGGGCATCTCCACCGAAAAAAGTGCTGAAGTCACTTCATTTCAACGCTGACGATGCCAACTCATTTCATCGACACATCACTTCACAGCTACGAAATGCTATCTCAATTTTTTTAAAACAATTTCAGAGCTATAATTTTTTTCTTTTTTATTTCAGGTAACAACAGCGCCCGTGGAACCAGCAGACATCATGAGATTTTGGAGATAAAATAGATCTAGTCTCAACACGTCACCATGAGATTTCCCTTTGCTTGTTGCTCGTGGTTACGTGCATGTGGGCTGGCCCTACTAACCAGGCGGTTGTTTACGCGGAACTGTTGTGTGCTATTATGGAAATGCATGCTACTCGCGATCTCATTGCCCATCATAGTCATGCTGATACCACCTGTTCGGAACCTGATACTGTACCCGTGGTGGCCTCGTATTTGGCGGGAAGTCAGCACCATCGACATCATTGTGATGACGCGACGAGAATTCCCACCAAACGTCACAGCACTACAGTGTGTGAAAAGGGTACCGCCAATTGTGGAACGAGATGATAAACGGCTATTTGGGGACATGCGCTTTTTAAAAAAACCAGCTTTTCCTGTTACAAGTATGGAGTCCGCGAAGTCGCTGAAACTGAATCATCCTGACCATAAACTCTTTCTGCCCGCCATGAGTAAAGAGGAATCCAAAGACTTACTGCACACTTATTTGGTCATAGCGGAAGCTCTTCAGAAAGTAAATGTAGAACATTTCCTTGAAGGAGGCTCGATGTTAGGGTCGTTACGTCATCAGGGATTCATTCCATGGGACGATGACCTTGACATTGCCATAAATGTCAAGGATTGGGTGAAAGTTAGGGAAGCACTGTCCTGCATTGAAGGCTTCCACCTCCGAGTACAGCCAAACATGCACTGGGCCTTTCGTCGTCAACGCTACCGTTTTCCTTACATTGACATTTTCTTCTATGCAGAAGACGAAACCCATATCTGGGCATTGGCTTATTATATCATGAGAATGACTTTTGTTTTATCGAAGAAGGATGTGTTCCCTCTCACCACGGGTTTCTTTGAGGGCCATCTTGTCCCGTTGCCTCGGTATGCCGATCGAGTGGCGAGAAAAGTTTTCGAATACGATTACTGTCTGTCTCCGGACGCTCACCATCGGGACCACGTTGAACTTCCGGTGAGGAAGAATGTGCCCTGCTCAGAGCTGAGTTATTTATACCAGTCTTTCAACTTGAAGGTGTGACGACAGGGAAATCATTTGATGCTACACAAGTGTTATGTTGTGATCAGAAATTAAAATGATATTGCAATGAGTAATAATAATGATAATAATTGCATTTATATAGTGCATATCTACGCTCTACAGCATGCTCTATGCATTTTACAACTTTTGTTACCCCAACAGACCCTAAAACACTCAGAAACATTCGCGGCGTCCCGGGAAGCATACAGCGCTAGCTGCAGATTGTACGCGCTCAGCATTAACAAACTGAGATCGAGAAGATCGTTTGCTTTAAATAGCCGAGTACCAATTTTCACCTGGGAAAAGTGAGGAAAATTCGTGTAAAGTGCCTTTCCCAAGGATACAACGTATGGCCCCTGATGGGGTTAGAACCCGTGACCTTACAGTTGTGAGTCCGACAGCCTAACCTCTAGTGCGTAATGTGGAAGAAATGTTGATTTTTATGCGTGCATGTACCACCGATTACTTTTATTAGTATTAGTATTATCGGCCATACTTTTTATCTAGTATTATTTAGAAATCGAATTATGTAGTGTATTCATAAATTATAGGGTACGTGATTCAATGTTTTCCACGGCATGCCGTCTGAAAATCGGAAGTGACACCTATACGGTATGCCGTCTTGAGTCTGAAGATCGGAATTGATATTTCGACGGCATAGACTCTGCTTCAAGTGTATAAATGAAAGAATTGTGTTTGTTTTCCCGGCAACGAGTAGGGTGATCATCCCTACCCGACCCGACTCGATCCCATCCGCAAATGGGCACCCTACTGTTGGAAAAAAAAACAGTCTTCTCTCCATTTTGCTAGCACAAGATAAATTGTGCATTTCTCACTCTCGTTGCAATCACACAAAACATTTCATCATTATTCATAATGCACAAAATGATAGCGAAGGATAAACATTGTTAACTTAACATACAGGTATCTTAAATTGTATCTCTGTAATGCGTTACTTAAATTATGGAAAAGAGATTATAGGCTTCATTATAAATAGTCCGGATGTTCTGATTGGCTGAATTTATGTGCCGTGGAATTATCACTTCCGATTTTTCGACGGCCTGCCGTATAAATATCCACTTCCATTATCATATCATCGGTGTTCAGCTCTTGCTGGGTATCCGCCAAATCTTCTTCCCTGCGTTTTCCTGCTAGAATTGTCAGTGATGTAGTCCTACTGCTGGTTCTTCAGCCTGCAATGCAACTGATTTTTTCTAATGTGACCGTTTTTCCTATGTCGTAGAGCACTTTGCCTTCAGGCAGCCACATTCCGATTGTGAAGGCACTCTATTTTTATTATTTTTACTGACCAGTGTATTTTCAGTTTTGGTAGGAATTAATTTTCAATTTTGCCCGAGTGGCAGCCGAAACCTGCTCTTATCGATTTTGGGACCACAATGGAATCTTTAACGTGCGCATTTGCACGCAGGACCTCCAACTCCAAGATTTTTCGCCCTTATCCGGGAGGCTATGTTTCATATCTTATCGACCCTAAGATCAGGCCTGTGGTTGAAAGACAGCAGTGAGAAAGAGCCAGTTACATTATGTAGTAGTAGTTAAAGAGCCAGGAGTGAGGGAGAGAGGAGATCAGAGAATGCTGAGGGGTTGGGTTATGAAGTGGAGATGAAAGTGTGAGTGCAGATGACAGAACATGACCAGAGAAAAGGAAAGAACTTGAAGTTGAAGGGAGAAAATTTTAGAGAAGAAAATAGTTCGTCGCTCATAGGTTTCGATCCCGGGACTTTTTGAATAAGAGGAGAACACCGTACTTCTAGACCACGAGATCTTGAGCCCCTGTCCGCCAAATTGGGTTACATGAAATAGGCCTACTAGCTCGGATTTTTTTGGTTTTGTTTTTTGCTCAAACTAATCTGATTTTCAACTGTCTTAACGGAATCCCCCCC
>NW_004797666.1:654034-655243 GCF_000002075.1 Aplysia californica
GTAGTGATACACTGAGAATTCCATAGACTTATAATAAGAAATAAATACGACAGTTGCTGTGCAGTGATACACTGAGAATTCCATAGACGTATAATAAGAAATAAATACGAGAGTTGCTGTGCAGTGATATACACTGAGAATTCCATAGACTTATAATAAGAAATAAATACGAGAATTGCTGTGTAGTGATACACACTAAGAATTCCATAGACTTATAATTACCGCCAAGACTGTGCACTTTGACGTAATTCAGCTTCACCATGGAGCTTGTTCGATTGCTTGAGTAAAGAGAAAGACATCGGCACAATGATGGTCATTTAGTGCTGGGAAAAAAGTAAGACAGGCAGAAGGAAGCAAGAGAAGGAAAGTAAAGAAAAAAGACCTACAGCAGGTGGCGCCCTCCAACTACCCGCTCTGCTGAGTAGTGATACATCGAGAATTCCACAGACTTAGGGTTATGATACCCAAGACTGGGCACTTTGACGTAATTAATTCATTTGACTTTATTTGGAACCCAATGAAGGGCAAGGAGGGGAAAGTTGCGCCCCGATGGTGCCTTTGTTTGTTTTAGTAGAGGGTTTTACGGCGCTCGCAACTGCATAAGGTCATTTGAGCGCCATAAGATTAGAGGTGTTACAAGAGAGTAACAAACATAAAAAAAGAAAAAAGGGGAGATAAGGACGATAGATGTTTGATAGGAAATAAGGAGCAAACCACACCGGAGCACCCGCCAACCACCCACCGATGGTGCCTACTAGTGCTGCGAAGTTTTTCTAGAAAGCAAAGGGCGGCGGGCAGGAAAGTGCCCAGTCTAGGACATCATAATTCAAGTCTAATGTGAATTCGCACAACACTGTTAACGCCACATTCGGACATCTTGTCTAAGACAGCTTATTCCTGTAGTAGTTTTCGGATCATTAAGTATCAAGAAAGCCAGACTTCTTTCAGTTTTAGTAAGAGTTTTACAGCATTTTCACTACAATTAGGTCATATAAGTGCCGAAGATGAGAGGTGTTACAAGAGAGTAACAAACACACAAAAAAAAAGAAGAAGGAGGAGAGATCAGGACGATAGATGTTTGATAGGAAAGAAGAAGCAAACCACACCAGAGCACCCGCCAACCATCCACGCCAACCATTCACCAGACAGACAGAAACAAAAGAGGAAAAAAAGTAAAGAAGTAGTACGTACCAGTAGTGCTGACACCCC
>NW_004797666.1:655343-657540 GCF_000002075.1 Aplysia californica
CCCCTTGATATATTCCTCCTTAATTACCTGTATAAAACGGAAACCAGTCTAACGCGGAAATGAAAAGAAAAATCCGCTCCTTTCCGATGGTTTTCCTTGTGTCCAAGACGGAAAATGCTTTGCCCGCTCAGCCCTGATTTGAAACAAAACTCTCAAGTTTGGTTCCGTCCGCCGGGCTGTAAACTTAACGCTATGCTACCAGGCGAGGAAGGGGAGTAGGCTAGGGGTGCAATTTGATGGTAGATGTTACCCCACCAAATCACCCCTTCTCAAGTGAGAAAGCATATCTAACTGTATCTCCTTGTACCCCATCTATGTGAGCCCTGAGCGATGAAGATGGTCAGAATTAATTGTGTGGGTGTGAAATCTCACGAGTGCCAGTGAAAGCGCTCGAGTGGCGCTCCAGTACGGAAACGTTCATTGGTAGTCAGAGGTGTGAAATTAGTTTGACCAGTGCTTGCCGCCCAGATCGTACGGCCAGCCGGGAAAAGAGTTCCTCGAATCGTTGTTACATGGCAGTGAGGGTTGGTATTGGTTGACTGTGCTTGTTACACCGGTGGGAGGGGCTATGGGTGGAAGCAAAGGAGATGTTCAAATGTTACTGTTTTTAATAGGTCAAACAGTGGTCCTATGAAATGCAAGCGCTGGTGGTAGTTGGATAAATAAGACTGACGCATGTCATTATCAGAGAGGATAGCAGCTGAGAGGTGTGAAGTTCTGACCACTTGTGATTGCTTGCCGACCGGACGAGCGATCCTTGATCCCACCGGCTGGGCCTTTGGACCCCCCCCCCCCCCCCCTTCCGTATCTCCCCACTAAATTCCCCTGTCTAAGACGGAAAATGTCTAAGACTAACTCTAAGGCGGAATTTTTTTCTGGCTCCCTTGTGATTCTGTCTTACACAGGTTCGACTGTATTTTTAAAAAAATTGAGATAGAATTTGCTACGAAATTTAAACCTTAATTGTTTTTAATCTGCGTCTGTGATGTAGCGGTTAGGCGGTTTGCTGTCGCACGCAGGAGACCCGAGTTCGATTCTCGAGTAGGGAGAATTTTTAATCAAGTGTCTTCGTCTTTCTGCTGGGACTGGGATGTTATTTCTCTCTCCTCAATCTGGGTTGGCCCTCACAGGCAGGGTCCGGAACCCGCTTCTCTAATGTTCCAAATTGTGTCAATGGGGGTGTAAAATCACCTTCATTATCTTTTTTATTAAAATTTTTTTTTTATTATTAAAAAATAAAAACCCACATTATTTTGAGTAGCTCAGGAAGGTATAAAGAAAGAAAATACTTTTCTTTTTTTTTTTTAAATCAACCCTTGTTTGACCTAATTTGGCTGATACACAATTAGAGTGGGACACAGACTATGAAAAGAAAAATCATGCTATGTTGTTGCTGCTTACCCAGTGTGCTTGGCATGCGTAAGATTGTTATGTTTCCTGAAGTTTATACACATTGAATCAGCGTTACACGCTCTTCTTGCCAAAGAAATTAAATCAAAACAATAAGACAAATTTCCAGTTTCTGTCAGTGCCATTTAATGGTATCGCCCCACCTTATATGAACCTTTTCGTCTCTTTCTCTATTCAGTTGGTAGAATATGGCGACTTTTCACCAATTAAAAACTTTGATGATTTAACCGGTATGAATGAGGATGTTGCTTGAAATATCTCAACTTTTCGGCTTCCTAACAGTTCATGAGCTCTGCGTGTGGCTGTTATCTCGAACTGCACAATGTGTTATTATTACATGTATCTCTCTGTCTCTCTCTCCCTTTGTCTATCTGTCTGAGTGTCTGTCTGTCTGTCTGTCTGTCTGTCTGTCTGTCTGTCTGTCTGTCTGTCTGTCTGTCTGTCTGTCTGTCTGTCTGTCTGTCTGTCTGTCTCCCTCTCTCCCTCTCTCCCTCTCTCTCTCTCTCTCTCTCTCTCTCTCTCTCTCTCTCTCTCTCTCTCTCTCTCTCACACACACACACACACACACACACACACACACACACACACACACTCACACACGCACACACGCACCCCCCGGGGCGGTGCTACTGACTGAACTCTGACTTTAGCCATTCCCGAAGGGGTGACATTAACCTGTTCTTATGCACAGTAGAATTGTGAATGGGCTGATTCACCGATGCTATGCTCATAACTGTGCCTGGACTGCAACAGGGA
This sequence comes from Aplysia californica, assembly GCF_000002075.1. NCBI lineage: Eukaryota > Metazoa > Mollusca > Gastropoda > Aplysiida > Aplysiidae > Aplysia > Aplysia californica. The sequence goes on from NW_004797666.1 coordinate 657,510, forward strand.
ACTGCTGCCTTTTCTTTTCTACTGCACACAC
>NW_004797666.1:657640-659254 GCF_000002075.1 Aplysia californica
ACCACACACAAAAAAACAACAAAAAAACCCACCCAAAAACAGCTCACAAGGATTAATTGCGATGTTCCTACCGTTCTGATTATTTTCCATTGCACCTGGCAGCCTGGAGACCCGGTCAACAGTTTTTCCGCGACGGAATAACGGATCACAGAACACACACACACACACAGACACACACACACACACACAATTACACACACACACACACACACACAAGGGATTCAAACCCTGAACCGTTAGAACATTCAGACTGTACACAATCTTGCTTCAACACTCGATACGTCAGAAAATCAGGGTGGGTGGTTGGTAGGCGCTTTCGTGTGGTTTGCTCCTTCTTTCCTATCAAACACCGATCTTCCTTCTCTTTCCTTCTTTTCTATCAAACATCGATCTTCCTTATCTCTCCTCCTTCCTATGTTACTCTCTAGTAACACCTTTAGACTTTAGCAATTACTATACGACCCATTTGTGTTACAAGTGCCGTAAAACACTTACTAAAACTAAAGAACTTCAGATCCCAAGAAGTAGGGGGGCACACGATTCGATCGCTGACTCGTCTCCAGAAAGTCTGATTGGACGTACGCGCTTCGTTCCACTCGTTCACACTTAACCACTTCACTTCCTCATCTTCTGTCGCCGGAAAACTTCGAGGGCAGAAGCAAGTTTTAGAATTACGGTAAGCCAAACTCATTAAACTCTACAGTAGGCCGACTCTTTAAAGTTAAAAAATTGGTGCTCATATTATGACCTTATGCAGTTGCGAGCGCCGTAAAACCTCTACTAAAACGAAAACTAAAAAAGTTCAAAAACATAAATTTCACTTTGGACATGTTCATAAATCAAGAAGAAAGAACAAAAAAAAAAGTCACACACACCAGACTCCAAACTCTCCAATCACGAAAAAAAAAAAGAAGACTAGATCTAGATCTATCAAGCGCAACAAGACAACGCCGTACAATACCTCAGGAAGATCCGAGCTTCCTGTCTTCAATGAAGCAAGTGACAACAACAGAAGTAGTGGAGTGGAGTGGAGGTATTTCTCCCCATCTACGCGTGGGGGGGTTCTGTCAAGTTCTGTATGTGTGGTGTTCATAACTCGCGGCATCAGCTCGCCACGCTGCGATCGAGATCGGCTCAACTACTACTATTATTCAACACTCACGATTAATTGTTCGCTATTCATAGCTAGCTATCTATCTATTCGATGCGGGGACAGACGCATTCGAATAACGTGTGATTGTGTCAAAGACAGAGGAACTTTCAGTTCCTTTTTCTCAACCTGTTGTAAAATTAGAGCACATTATAGCTACAACTAAGGATGAGAATTCAGAAACACTTTAGACTTGATGACTTGATGGTTGCGAGACAAAGTGAAAAGTGGATCCAACAACAGTTATAAAACATGCATATAAATATTTTCTTAAAAATATATATAAAAATCGCAAGAGTATTCGAAGGGTACGAATAATGACTTTATGCTTCGAAGCGTCGGTGAAGTTTCGATTTTTCAAATGGCACAGCTCGCGTCCTCAGGAAACCGCGGCCAGAAAGACGGCGCGCGCACGCGCACACGCGCACACACGCACACGCGCACACGCGCACACACTGACGCTT
>NW_004797666.1:659354-661403 GCF_000002075.1 Aplysia californica
CACACACACACACACACACACACACACACACACACACACACACACACACACACACACACACACACACACACACACACACACGCACATTCTCTCTCATAGCTCTCTCTCTGTCTCTGTCTCTCCCTCTCTCTCTCTCTCTCTCTCTCTCTCTCTCTCTCTCTCTCTCTCACTCTGTGTTTATATGTGTGTGCGCACGCGTGCGCATGGGTTACATTGTGCTGTGTAGGATGCTCTGGATGTAACATAATTTCCTTTGTGCCTCAGTATCTTTTGCAAAGTTCTGTCTCAGTACAACCTCGTTATAACTGACAACAACTTTTATTATTCTGAAGTATACATTGCTGCCTATTTGTTGTGTTTTAGACGATGCACTTGATTCATTTTTGTTGAAACAATTTTCCATTACTGTTTTGTATTTTAACTTATACAAATGTATTTCCACTTTTAGTTTCGAATGATTATCACTACATGTATAAATGTAGGAACTGACAGATGGATGAAAGGATGTTGTGTGTGTGTGTGCGTGTGTGTGTGTGTGTGTGTGTGTGTGTGTGTGTGTGTGTGTGTGTGTGTGCGCGCGCGCGCGTGCGTGTGTGTGTGTGCGCATGCGAGTGTGTGCATGTTTTAATTGAGTTGCGGTTTGCTGATTATAGTGCTCTATTTTTCCCGCACTGTGTTCAGGATGTGTAGCAAGAGTTGAATTTTCTCTGAAGTAAACAGCAAACCACATATTCACCTGTGTGTGCATTTAAGTCAAACTTCGTCTGTGGAAGTTAAAATAAATACACAACGTAAGTAGAAAGAAGGGGTCTAGATCCCCCCCGTTTTAGGTAATGATTTAAAAACTCCCCGTTTTGGGTAATGATCTAAAATCGAGGTGGTTTTGGGTAGTGTTCTAAATGGAGCTGGTTTTGGGTAGTGTTTTTGGGTCGAGGTGGTGTATGGTAGTGTTGTATGTGTATGTGATTTACGGGGGGAAACAAAAAGTTGCGTTGTTTTAGATTGAGTAGAAAATGTTGATGTTGTGGGTTTAGGTGGGAAGTGGTAATGTTCGAGGTATCCCGTGTGGTTGTTGTTTTGTTTTTTTTGGTGATATGTTGGAAAAGCAGCCCAGGCGCCCGGGAAAAAAAGATGGTATGTTTTTTGTTTTATGTGATCCTGCCCCACGAGTTTTTTGTTGATCTTTAAATTCCTTAGTATGTGTTGTTGCGTGTGTGTGTGTGTGTGTTGGTGACGTGTGTGAGCACATGGTGTGTTGGGAGTAAACAGATCGATGTCACCGCGCGTGGATTAAATGGATTTTTTATGTAACATATGTGACATCTATGAGTTATATTTATCTTTAAAAAAGTTCATTGGGGTGTGTTGTGTGTGTGTGTGTGTAGTTGGAGAGGGTGGGTTGAAGACAGATAAAGTTAGAAATGTTGAAAACAGATCGATGTTCTCTCGTGAGGATTAAAAGGATTTTTTTATGGAACATCAGATTCATCGATACGTAACCCGTGGTTGTTGAATGAGACTGGTGCTTATCGTTCGGTTAATAATCCCTAGTGCGTGTAAATGTCAATGATGGTGGATCGAGTACTGAAATACCCTTTTTTTTCAAAGAGCTTTTATGAGGGAATTCTTCAGTTAAGAGTCAGCCCCCGTTTCAATATTGGAAGGGACACAAAAGAAAATCCATCCGTTTTTCATATCTTTTTTAATTAATATATTTATTAAAAAATAAATACCCGTTTCTCCCTTTCGTTCGTGCTTGGGTTTTGATTCTAAATTCTGTGAAGAAAAGAGTTCTGAGTGCATTTTCTTTGTAATAATTTCTTTTAGATTTCCCCTTATATTAGACTGTCTTAATTTTCAGGGGGCAAAATAGAAATAATAATGAATTCAGTCTTTTTTTCAACAAAAAAGTTCGGGGTGGCAGATGTTGGCTACTGTTGGGGTGGTGTGGTCAACCTTTAAAAGGCCCTGCTTAATTTAACTCTTTCTTTCTTTGGTGTTGTCTTGGAGTCTGTGTGGGTGATCCTAGGGCCAGCATGACTACCACCA
>NW_004797666.1:661503-662711 GCF_000002075.1 Aplysia californica
CAGACAGACAGACAGACAGACAGACAGACAGACAGACAGACAGACAGACAGACAGACAGACAGCAGACAGACAGAAAGAGGTCACGAGTTATGAAAGACCGAGCCACTTTTTTAATTAAAAAAGACCACATTCCGTTTGGAACAATCTACCTAATCCCAGCTTAAGGTCTATGATTGCACAGTTCACTGTTCCGTAAGACTATAGTCACAGTTGCCATGGCAACGCCGTTGTGTCATCATACCGCGGAGATCAAATCACGTCTGGGCTCAGGGCCATTCCAATACAAACGAAGCTGCACTGAAATAATTATGTTGAGGAACGCAGAAAAGATCAACTGACGAAAATATTAATATCTTTTTAAAAAATCTGAGCATTGTCAAGGCCATTTTTTTTTCTGAATCTATTTAAATTTGTTGTAGTTGTTGTTGTTGTTGTTGTTGTTGTTGTTGTTGTTGTGGTTAGAGGCATCCTTCCTCAAATAAACAAACAAGCAAACAAACAAACACCCAATATAAACTAAACAAACATTTTAAAAGGCTCTATTAGTTTTTGGAATTTTCCTCAGTGCTGAGGTCATCATCTCCGCTCTACGAGCACCCATGTAGTTTCGTTTCTATTGGAATGCCCCGGGAAAAAAAACAAAAAAAAAAACCCAGCACGATTTCCAGAACTGCAAGGTTGTGTAACTAATAGTTACTTGTTTTAGGAGATAGCATTTTTTTTCAGGTTGTGTTTTGTTTTAGATTGTTGTGCTTTTTTTTGTAACGCCAACATGGGCAGAAATCAGATCATTCAGGAGGGAGATTTTAGTTACGTTTTGGTAAGAGTTTTGCAACACTTGCAACCCAATCGGGTCATATATGTGCCCAAGATTAGAGGCGTTACTGGAGAGTAAAATTATAATACAGAGAAAAGAAGGGGGAGTGATAAGGACAATACTTTTGTTGTGGTAAGAGTTTTGAAGCGCTTGCAACCCAATCAGGCCATATAATTGCCCAAGATTAGAGGTGTTACAAGAGAGTAGCAAACACAAAAAAAGAAGGAGGAAAGATAGGGACGAAAGATTTTAACGGGAAAGAGGGGACAAGCCACACCAGAGCATCCGCTAACCACCCACAGATAGGGACAATAGATTAGTTTAGTTTTAGTAGAGGTTTTACGGCGCTCGCAACTGCATAAGGTCATATGAGCGCCAGAAGATTAGAGG
>NW_004797666.1:664192-667198 GCF_000002075.1 Aplysia californica
ACACACACACAATCATAATATACTAAATATCTGAATGTATATACATAAAAAAATATGTTGTATGACATAGAGCTTGTGCCTCGAATTTCTACACCTATTTTGATTACCAGACGCAGGAAAGCTGCACTGCTATATCCGAAAACAACAAGAGCAGACGTTTCCGGACGAGCCACAGTTACGTCACCCGACTTGCATCAGGTGCACCAACTATTACATGAGCAGGTAGGCAGGTTTACAGTCCAGGTTCCGGAACTGAAACATGTCCGCGCACAATGCCGTAACGACCGACGTTTTTTTTTTCTTTCTTTCTCTTCCAGCCAGTAAATAAGCAGATAAACGACCTGGGTTTACAACCTTTGTCTGACGGCCTGGATGACCGGAATTTCTCTCAAAACTGGTTTAAGTCTAGAGTCTATGTCATTCTTAGTCTTTTTGGGGGTATTCGTTACTTGTGTTGGCACCGCCACTAAAATGACTATACAATCATTAATAATACAACCCAAATTGAACCAAATAAAGCAGAAACTTTTCAATACTAAAGTCCCAACCAAATAAGGCATAAACCTTTCAAAATTAAACAGTCGGAACGAAATAAAGAATTCACCTTTCAAAATTTAACAATCTTAACAAAATAACGCGCAAACCCTTCAAAACTAATCATTCTTTCATTTTCTGTACATATCTCGTACTTTATCTTGAGCAGAGAATTCCAAACCCATCATGAATATTTCAACGCTATTATTGAACAAGCGCCTACGAAATTTACAGAGGATCAAAAGGACAGACAGGGTCACCAACGAGGAAGTGTTCAGGAAAACAAGACAAATCCCAGTCATAGATGAGGTAGAAAGAAGGCGGTGGCGATGAATTGGACATACTCTCAGGAAGTCAGGTAGTTGCATAACAAAGAAAGTGTTGGATTAGAATCCACAGGGTAAAAGATCAAGGGGAAGACCGCACGGAACCTGGAGAATAATCACAGAAACTGATGTACAGTAAAGTGGGAAGACATGGGATAACATTAAGAGGCTAGCCCAGGAGAGAGAAAGGTGGAAAGTGTTTGTTCATGGCCTATACTCTGGTGCAGGGTGAAAAGGGCAATGATGATGATGATTCGAGGGAGAGAGTGGAATAGAGTTATTAAGGCGATCATAGAACGGCAGTACGAAACAGGTGTCTGTGGTGTGGGGAGAATTTTTATCGAGTATATACATTATGTGTCTCGGTCTTTCTGATGGGGTGTTGTATGTATTCCTCTCAGCCTGCCTTAACGCTGACAGATAGGACCTCCTAAATGATCTAAATCGTGTCGATGTGGACGTAAGAACACTTGCATTAAAAAAACAACCCCCCCCCCTCCATAAAAAAACATCCAAAAAACCCAAAACCAGACGCAGTTTCCAACTGTTTCCAGGCGACCACAGAACGACACTGTCAGCTGTTGAATTGAGGAAATCCGAACAGACGCCGGCGTGTTTTGGAGAAACGATCGACTGTTCCAGTTTCCTGACACTGCCAGTCGATGAGCATCTGGTATTTTGGTTTTGTTCTCAATGTAGGTGGGTATTTCTTACGCCCCTTTCAACACACAATCTAGACCTACTTTTAGTAAGAGTTTTTACGGCACTTGCAACTGCATAAGGTCATATGAGCGCCAGAAGATTAGAAGTGTTACAAGAGAGTAACAAACATAAAAAAGAAGCAGTAGGAGAGATCAGGATGATAAATGTTTGATAGGCAAGAAGGAGCAAACCACACCAGAGCACCCGCTAACCACCCACACAATCTACACCGTCTAGGAAAAGGGCTCCGACCCTGACCGTCAAGGTCAACCTGGGTTGAGAGGAGTACAGCATCCAAGCAGAAAGACCGAGATACTCGATTAAAAAAAACGTTTTCCCCCCACACGAGAATTGAACTCACAATTTCTGCCCGCGAAGGCCGACCAGCTAACAGCTACTCAACAGACGCCAGTAATCCTTTGGAAGAAGTGATTAATAAAATAATAATAAAATACATAAAATGGCTTCGTTGTTTTAGTAGAGGTTTTACGGCGCTCGCAACTGCATAAGGTCATATGAGCGCCAGAAGATCAGAGGTGTCACAAGAGAGTAACAAACATAAAAAAGAAGGAGGGGAGATCAGGACGTCCGATGTTTGATAGGAAAGAAGAAGCAAACCACACCAGAGCACCCGCCAACCACCCACAAAAGGGCTTCAATAACACCAGCACTTTGCTTGCCTATAAAACAAAAACAATTCTATTGTTTATCCGTCTCCTGGGAAATAAACAGATACGACTGAAGGCCAAAAAAGCGAAAACTTTTGGTTTAGTGAACGTTCTACGACACTTGTCTTACAAGTAGGTCATAATATACATGCCGAAAATTAGAGGTGTGATGTGATAGAGAAAGTAGCATACAGAGAACGTACAAACGAAGACTGCAAGCAAAAGAAAATGAAGTTAATGTGTAAGTATGAACAGAATTGAGACGTGGGGGAAGGGGGAAGGGAGAAGGGGGAGGGTTTTAGGAGTAAAAAGAAAGCAGCAGGATAGACATGTGAAGCAACGTGGTGAAGTCAGGCGCTCGCCAAAAAATGAAATGGAAGAAACCAACATTTTCACCGCAGTTAGAATTTTTTTTTCCCTCTGATTTTCTTGCTTTTGCTTTTGGCTCAACACCTTTTATATTAAAATCAAATCTCATTTCTGTGTGGATTTTTCTTTTTAAACAACAAGCAAACGCTGACCAAAGGCACAGAAATAAAATGTAAATATGCTGTTTTCAAAGACACTCAAAACTTTGAAAGTCCCAAAACTTTGACGGCCATTTTCTCGCTAAATTTATCTCTGACACCAGACGACGCACAACTTATTCAATCGCAAATATCTCGACTTCTATTCAAGGTTGATGGGCATGTTTATCCTCAAAAGCAAGACAATCAAGACAATTAAACAACCTTTAATTTGTTCTAGTAAAAAGAAGCACATCAAAACAATATTGA